>NC_081405.1:165860703-166085841 GCF_030272615.1 Cryptomeria japonica
AAACTCTAAACTGGTAAGTACTCCTCTGACTACAACTGATAAACTATCATTGAAGGATGAATCAACACCTGTTAATCCGACAAGATATAAATCTATGATTGGAGGTTTATTGTATTTGACACAAACAAGACCTGATATTATGAATGCAGTATGTATTGTTTCAAGATTTCAGAGTAATCCTAAGGAAAATCATGAATCGACAGTGAAAAGGATTTTCCGGTACCTATAAGGCACAACAAATCTTGGTTTATGGTATCCTAAAGATGAAAATTTTGATTTATGTGCATACACAGATGCAAATTGGGTAGGAGATGTAGATGACAAAAAAAGCACCACCGGCGGAGCATTTTTTCTTGGTAGCGGACTAATTTCAGGGTTGAGCAAGAAACAAAGTTGTACATCACTATCAACAACAAAATCAAAATATGTTGCAGCAACAACTAATTGTACACAAGTATTATGGATTAAGAAAATTTTGAAGGACATAAAGGTAAAATGCAAAGAACCTATAATCATTTATTGTGATAATATGGCAGCAATTGATATATCAAAGAATCCGATATTTCACTCTAAAACTAAACATGTTTCTATCAAATTCAATTTTCTAAAAGAGAATGTTGAAGCAAAAGAAGTGAAATTGGTTTATGTGAATACTAAAGAACATATTGCATATATCTTTACTAAGCTTTTGCCTAAGGAAACTTTTGAATATCTAAGAGAGCAACTTGGAGTTATACCCTCACTGGTAGAAACTTAGACAGTTGGAGCATGGCATCAGACCGACAAAAATAATAGAGAAATATTTTTATGGCTTTGATGAAGGAGAGCTACTTCTCAGGGGGAGTAGATTGGATAAATTAGATAACAATTGGTATTTGTAATAAGTTCTATGAACTGGTTGTATTTTGTTTTGTATTGCTTTGGCATTTGATGTCAAAGGGGGAGAGATATCTATGGAAAAAAACATTATCTTTTGGGGAGAGATTATTCATTGGGGGAGAGATTGTTACTCTCTATATTTGTATTTTGATTTCTGGTTAATGATCTCTTTGGGAGATTGTTGGTTTTTGGTTTTTGGCATTTCTGCTTTGGCACTTAGATGGTTTTTCCATCTTGTGTTGCTATCAATGCCAAAGGGGGAGATTGTTGGTATTATGGATATGTTGCATTGTTTTTGTCATTTATGTCAACACTTGTCAACACTTATCAGCACTGAAGATCTTTGGTTATGTTCACCAGCATGATCAGTGACTTATGCACAGTCAACGGTATCTGGTTCACCGATATGTTATATTGTTCACCGACACTGAGGATGATCTGTTATCATCTGGAGATTACTTGGTTATGTCAAAGACATTGTTTGGACACTTGGTTTTGGTGATTTGGCTATTGTTCTAATCGAGTTTGCATATTTGCTGTTACAGACAAATAGGTCTAGGTTATGGACCGACAAGCGTTATCTATTCCAGATCAGCACGACACGTTATGGAGATGTTTTATCAATAGGAACTTATTATTGTAAATGCATTAAGCCGCGATGATGCATCACATATTGATTCATTTGTAATTGATTTAATTGTAATATTCTTAGTGAGCCGACCTACACATTTGGTCTTAGGTTTTGGTATATATGTAAGATCTCATTTGTGAGATTAAGTAGAAGGTGTGAAAAGGATTGTAATAAGGTATATGTGAATATAAGAAGAGCTATACACACAGAGATCATTTGAAGATTCAAGGAAGGTATGAAGAAGACAATCAGAGCTTAACTGGTACTGAATCTAGCATATGAAGATGCTATTTTGAGCAGTACATTATCATTGGATTTAACCATCCAATTGTAGTCAGTGTGACTCCCATTTTTTTGATTGAGCAGTGAGCTCTAGGCAATTGGCCTTTCTGCATGTACACACCCCATTTGTACATACATACTATCTGCAGTAGTATCATTTGATTGTGGGTAAGGTTTCCCACCATGGTTTTTCCCCTTACAGGGTTTCCACGTACAAATGTTTGTGTTATGTGTTGTGGATGTTATTTGTCTTCTGTTTCATGCATTAAAATTTACTGGTACTGTTATTAACTGTTAAACTGTCTACCAACATTAAGTTTGGTTTACCAGTATTATGCATTAAGTTTGGTTAAGTTACAGTTGGGTTGAAATTAATAGACAATTGATTCACCCCCCCCCCCCCCCCCCCTCTCTTAGTTGCCTTCGGGTCCTAACACATACAACTGTTGTGCAAAATATAAGGGAATTTGGTTGTTATATGGATAACAACCATTAGCATCGAGAAAATGAGGGTAGATCAAATAGGCCATAACATCGTCCACACATTTAGTAACTTGTTATGCCCTCACCTTAGGTTTAACCTAGCATAATATGGAAAATATTAGGATTTTATGGGTTTTTTAGCACCATGCTCTGAACTTAGGAAAGGGAAACATCACCAAAAACTTCTTGCTGCATTTGGGCAAGAATAACATCTATGATGCTAGGTGAATAGGCATGTGTGTCATGACTGTTATGATCTCTAATTCACTCTAGGATAGATAATATGGACATGTAATTGTGTTAGCTATAGAAGCTCTCAATTTATTAATATCAATATTAATACATGAAAAAAGCTTTTCAAGCATTGATGCATTTGCCATAATGTAGGTACTGAACTTGGAGAAATGATGTTTTTAATTTAATTTAGAATCTTGCCAGACATTTCAATTTAAATAACAACTAAGTGAAAACATGAATTTCTCTAGTACATGCAATAAATAACTTAAAGCCATTTAACATAAGATAGAAACACATGTTTACATACACATAACAATGGATAGATAATTATTTTAAGTGTGTCATGCATTTAGAGTAATAAGGGAAAGTTTCATACATTTCTCAAATTATATTGAACACAAACCAATATTTTTAATTATTACACAGACTAATATTTTTAATTACACATGGCATAATAACATTTGGACCATAAGAAAAATACATAAATAATAATAAAAAATATATGATAACTATTAAAATCAAGTCTAGTTAATAATCAGTCGTCAAACTTGTAAAAATTCATATGTAATACAAGAATTTAGCTATCACTAAAATGAACTTTTAATTACTTAAAATGTTATGATCTATTTACCATATTCATATTACACTCACACTAGTCACAAGAACTTAGGACCTAGCACTTGCAAATGACTAAAAAACATATTATTGACATTTAGGAAGGGCATCGAAGGTTGTGAAACCTCCAGATTGAATGGATGAGATCCTCTTACAATCTTAGAAGGGTGGCTATAAATTATTAAAAGGGAAGTTAAAAAGCATGATTCGACCATGTAAATACAATTGTAGTTTCTTTAGAATAATTTCCTTGTTGGAAATTGTTGTCATTGATGTCAACCCTATGTATGATATGTTGTATATAATTGATAATGGAGTATGTTGCAGAAGGAATTTTTTTGTGATTGATGAATTGGTGTCACCATTAATGTTATGCCTAGTATTATTATTATTAGATTTTGGAGAGATTGCTGACTATTTATTAAGGAAGATATTGGATATTGTTGTAAGTATAGTTATTGTGATGTCCATTGGTGTTAGCCCTCAGTGTAGTTTTGTCATTAATGTCACATGGTGTAGTCGATACTACTATGATGAATAGTATTGGAATTTTTATAATTAATGATGTGTTGATGGAAGTACATGTTACTAGCTTGTGTTGATGATGTTATTGAAGTCCATGTGATATTTATCAATTCATGGTTCAGGTGTTGACAAAGTGATTCATGTGCAAAAGGCTATAGGGGATTCAAATATTATATGTGCAGTAGTGTAGAGATGTTACTTGTTATGGACGTCCACCCTCTTTGGGGTTGATGTCTATTTCTAGTGTACTATGGTATCATGTATGAGTGTGGTGGTATAGTATGTTTAAGATTAGTAAGGAATGATTGGAGTTGCTATGTGTTGTGGATGTCCACTTTCTTGGTCTTTGATGTCTACACTTAGGTATGTTGATGATGATGATGTGTAATAAAATATTCTTGATTGATAGAACATCAAAATAATTAATTCATATGGATTGTGTGTTATCAATGATGGAGAGATTGTTGACCTAATAGTCGAGGTTTGTTAAAATGTGGTTGCAATGATTCTATATTGTGAATGTCCATCATCCTAGTGTCTATTGACTATGATCAGTATGATATGTTGATGTGATGATATGGTTGATGGTATGATGCTTGATGATGATGATATTGATTGATGCAAGATGTTTTTTAATGGTTCTAATGATCTTGGTTTAGTAAAGAATGTTTATTGAATGATTGCAATATGATGAGATGTAATATGTAAGAAAGAGTATTTAATGTCTAGCTAGAAGAATGCTTTGCATTTATCCGTAGCTATGAATTTGGTCTAGTAGATTTGGACTTAATGTTTGAGTTATGTGGAAATTACACTACTATCTTTTCGGGTTCCTAGTGTTGCAGTTAAAATGGCTTGTGATGGTTGTTTGCTAACAATTTGGCTATTAGTTAGAGATAGTTTGACTAGTTCAAGAAATGCTTTGCAGTGATGTTTTAGGTTCTACAACTTGAAGTACATGAACTTCTAAAATTTGTATGTTATCTCAGTTATAGTTTCAAGTGTTGAAAGTTCAGCAAGAAGGTTTATTGATGTTATGTTTAGGATTATGTTTCCTGTTAGTATGGCGATGAAGTGTTTTGTATCTATTTGTATTGTGCTAGCATGCATCAATATGATAGCGAGAAATAAGTCTTTGGAAGTGTTGTTAGATGTTATATGAATATCCTTATGTTCTTTGCATGATGTTGGATGTTTAATTTGGTTTTGCATTGTGTTTGATGTTGTGTTTCTAGATAATTGTGGTTATTTGGCTAACAAAAGTTTGTATTCTAGCTTGTGCTTAAGTATTAATGATATGTGACAACATTGAAGAGTGTGTTTATTTGTTTTTGGGTTTGAACTATCACGTGTGGGGATCCATATTGAGTTATTTTATTTGGATGATGTGTTTTGGGCTGACTAGTCGTGTGCTACATTGCTTATCTACACATTACCTTGTTACCAACCTTAGATTTTATGCACTATCATGTATATGGTTTGGAGTTTCTTTGGGTGAACTCACAATACTAGTTCCCACTTTTTGACCAACTTTGACACTTAGATGAACATTTTGCAAAAAACCTTCACTTTCTGACACCTATAACTTTTAAATCGTTAAGAATTTGAAGATGATGTAAACTAGTGATTTGTAACATCCTTTTTGTAGATTCTAAATATATTTTTTTCAAATATTTTTGAATAAAATTTTATTGATTTTTCCATCTCCCTCAAAAGTAGTTTTTTACAGGAAACAACATTTTTTAAGAGTGATGTGGATTCCGAAACGTATAAATTTTTTTCTATAAATGATAAAAACTTATCTCTTTTAAATTTTGGTTTGTAACATCAATACCCAGGGCATGCAGTTGGTTTGATAGTGATATGTTGAATATTTTTTATTTTATTAAGTTTTGAAGTCCGACTAATTATAATTTAGATATAGGTGTATGTTTGAACACATAACTTGCTCTATATTTATCAAAATTAAGTTTTAATTTTTTTGTTAGAAAGAAGACATCAATACCTAGGGCATAGATATTTTTCAAAATTATTTTGAATTAGTTTGCTATTTTTCCCAATGCATTGAACAAAGAAGTTCATGTTCGGTGAAAAACCTACATTCATAATAAATAAAATAAAAATATATTAATAAACTTAAATATATTAAAAATTATACTATTTGGAAAGCTTATAATAAGGACTAAATCCTCAAAAAAACAAAACTTCTAAATGAATTCGTTTGACCCCTCAAAAGCTAATGTAAAATTGGTTTTTTATCAGCATTTGATATATGCAAAGGAGACTCCATTGCAAGTATGATTTAGAAGTAGAGAGGTTCTATCCAAAAAAATTTGATCTAAGAGCCTTTGATCTAACTCTCTTCAATTAATTACTTCAAATGGGACCTCTTAAAGCTTAAATAATTATATTTTCCAAAAAATGTATGATTTCAGCAAAAATCAGGATGTACCAAAAAGTGGGAACCAGCTTTGTGAGTTCACCATCTTAGAAAAGTGTAATATGATGTATTTTGGTCCTCTCTATCTCATGGATTAGATTGCATTCACCACAATTGTGTTTGGTGGCTGACTTGATAGGAACTATGCTTGTCCCTTGTTCTCACTGACCTAGTTGATGTTTTTAATGATGAAGATGGTATATATAGAAGATCAAATCAATGTGATAGTGTTTCTTCAAAGGTGTTTTGAAGTAACAAAGATGATGAAGTAATATGCAAAGTGTTTTCATGTAGAAGTGCCTTCATGATCATATCATTTGCAGAGTGTTGTGATGCAAAGACAATGAATGTGGCGGTGATTATTGTTGGAGATTGTTGCTTGTAACAGGGGTTCAACAATAGATTCATAGTTGGAGAAAGACTTTGTTTTTCTAATTTAGAGATTTTATGTTTATGTATCTTTCCATGAAGCAGTGAGCTTTAGCTTGCAAGTCATTTGTATTTTTACAGGTGGGATAGTGCATCTCAGCTTGGAAGTCTTTTATGTGGTAGTGTGCTTCCTTGGGATCGCGTGACAAAATAATCTACTCCAAATATTTCGCAACACAATAACCCATTTTAAATAACCCATGTAAAAACAACCCCATGTTATTACAACCCAAGGTGAAAATAATGCCCAGTAAAAATAACCCATTGACAAGACATCCCAGTAATATTTTAGAGGAAGGAAAACAAAATTTATAAATTACATGTACGTTGCTGAAAAAAATTTATTATTCAAATTTTTAAATACAATGCCAAATTATGAGCGATACCTCATAAATTACCTAAAGTGTTACAACTTTGTCATAATCATTAGTTAGTCTTTTTAGTCTTTCTTTGAGATCACAATTTTTTTTCTTGCTCGGCTGCCTAGTACATTCGGCCATATATTTTTCTATTTTATTCTCTTGGAGACCTTGTTCTTTTTCCACTGCTTTGATGAATTTATAGACTGAGCTATGAGATGCTTGAAGCAATTCACTAAATCCTTAGTGCCATCCATCAATAGAATTATTGTTTATGGGAAGATCATCTAGAATAGTCGAATAACAATTCCACATCATGATTGAAAACTTGTGTGATCATATGTTGCCTCTTCTGGTTAGTCTGCTAATCCAGGTATCTTCAAAATAATCAAGCATGCATTGCAAATTCTTCTCATGTCCTATATAATAAGGAGATTGTAGAAGTGTTTCAAACGCATCAATTATGTCTATCAGAAGTAAGAAAGCTAATGCAATGTTCAAGTTTCTTGATCTCAAATGTAAAGAATTCAACGAATCTATAATGTGTTTGTAGATATTCTTCTTGAACTTTCCTCCACAAGCATTGAGAGAAATGGAAAAAACATCCCCGAATATCGATATTTAGAAAAATTTCAGACATAGCTCCCATGAAACCTAATTGAAAATCAATAAGTGTACTATTCAGATTTAGATCATGTTGAAGCTATTTTAATTTTGTAAGTACTTGTATATAAGCAGTTCTTGTTTTGTTAGTCACAAGAATATAAATGAGTGGAAATATTGCATCAGTTTTCAAGCCATGGATCATGTACAACTGTTAAAAAACACTTGGCACCGTTTTGAATGTACCATCACTGAACCAATTTTTAGATTCTTTCAATAATGGAAAATTCTATGTGGTGGTGAATATTAAAAAATGATTCTCATCATTACTATCATGAAAATTAAACTTTTCCCCTCTATTAGCAATTATATATTCAACTAGAAAGGTAAGATCTATTGATGTTTGAGGATCTAGTGGCAATGCTTCAGACCTTAATATTTTTCTTTGAATCAATCTGGGCAATGCACTAGTTGGTGGTAATGCTCCAACTGTAGGTAATGAAATATTAGAACATGAAGCAACAATGATATTTCTTGTAGAATCTTGAGTTGAGCATGTCATGTCTTTCATTTCATTCAATTTGCATTGGATAGTGATCATCTCAGGTTTTGGAGCAGGATTATGTTTTGTACTACTTATCGCATCATCAGATTCTCTTTTGTCATAGTATGGCACCGACTTAAACATTTGTTTGTAAAATAATCCATACAAAGCTAGATAATTTTACTTGTGCTTCATTGATGAAGAAAAATTGTGTAACCATTTAAAACAAGTAATTTCTTGTGTTTTTGGCTTATTAAAAATTGAAAAAGCATCATCACTAATATTTCAATAAAAAATAGCATGCACTCACTGATTAAATACTTCATTGACATTGATTAATAGAATGTACTTACTAAATATAAACGATTATCATGTTTTGACTCTCCTTTCCACCATGGGTTGTTTTGGATCCGGGGTAATTTAACATAGGGATATTGTGAAGATGGGATATTATTACCCTGGGATGTTTTTCATTGGGTTATTGTGACTGGGTTATTTTATCGTGGGTTATTTTGGCTGGGTTGTTTTGATGGGATACCCTTTCTTGGTAGTGGATGCCTAAAATAGATTTGTAATGTTTTCATATATATTGTGAGTTGACTCTTACTGTGGTTTTTCCCTATTTAGGGTTTTCCACATAGATCTGGTGTTCACTTGTGCATTGTGTTTTGTGGTTTTATGCTTCATTGTTGATGATAAAGTTAAAGATACGATTATTTCATTTTGGAGGCTAAAAGTTTATGTTCGGATTGATTCACTGCCCCTCGTCTCAGTCCTAAGGTATGTTCAATAGTTCCATGTTTAAACAATGTGTAACTTATATATATATATATATATGTGTGTGTGTGTGTGTGTGTGTGTGTGTGTGTGTGTGTGTGTGTGTGTGTGTGTGTGTGTGTGTGTGTGTGTATGTGTGTATGTGTGTATATATGTATCTATATCTATATCTATATATTCATAATCATGATAATAAAATGTGCCAAATAGATTACACAAGTTATGTGAAGAATAAAGAATGATTGTTTATTATTACCATTTCACTACTCATTACATCTAATCTGATGATAGGGACATGGTTTCAAATTCAGAAGATGTTGGATTCAAGGAAGGGTAGGTTGATTACTTGGTAAAGAGCTATTTACTTTTTTTTGTGTTGATTTGAATTAGTAAACTTCCATTTAATGCAAAATTTTATGAGGAAATTTGATTAGAAAGGACAACATTTAATAAATGCTCAACTAGGAAAGAAAAGTCATTAGCAAAGGAGGAAAAAGATTGGGTTGGTATTAAATTGTATCTATCCTTTTAGGAAGCTATTAAAAATTGAAATAGAGATTATTGTATCTATCATCAATAAAAAAAATTCATCAACTAATTTATATGTGTTGCTATGACTATCTCCTTTTCTTTTAATGATACTTAATTTATATGTTTAACAAGATTTTGTATTTTAATATACTCTCCCATCTTTATATGGAAATCTTTATGAATAAAATCTTGAGACCTTGTTATTGTCCTATGGAGGATTAGGTGCATGAAATTCATCATGATAATACTTCTCTCATTTATGGTCTGTTCATTGAGGTAATAATTGATTATGAATATATTTAGAAGTCAATATTAGAGATTAATCATAGCAAGGTACCTAGTGTCATCATTAACATTGATATTGATGATGAGAATTTCCCATTAATAAGCTAGCTTGATTTTAATGATTTCATAATAAATATATATTTCTTGAATATTGTTTTTGATTAGGATAAACAGGTTTTGAGGGAACCTGAAACCCCTTACAACAGGTTTTGAAGGGACCTAAAACCCTAAGATTTTACCAGGATCTGAAACCCAAAACAAATAGCTACAAAAGATACATCAAAGATAATTAGTAGCCTAAAACCAACCTAGCAACAAAGCGATATCAATGAAACCTAGCTCGAAAGGTAGAAGGCCAAAGCCTTTCACTAGCATAAGGGTTTTATCAAGGCTCCCTTAACCTTCAACAAATACCATGGGTTTTTTTTCACCTATGACTTGATTAATGGGTTTTACAAGGCTCCCACAACCTGATAACAGAAGCTCCTGGCCACAAAAGACCACACAACCAATACCTAACCCAAAACAAATAATGGCTAGACTGGTCCCTTGAAAACTGCTAGCAACCATTTAGTCCAGAAAAAAAACTAAAAACATAGGATTTTTCCAAGCTCCCTCAATTTTGAAAGTGGGTTTTACAAGGCTTCCACAACCTTCAACAACAAACATAAGGTTTTTCCAGGCTCTCTCAACCTTCAGAGTGGGTTTTACTAGGCTCCCACAACCCGAATTGGGCTTTGAACTAGCTCCCAAAACTAGCAACATTTTGGGTTTTGAAAGGGCTCCCAAAACCCACAAGTTGAAACTAGTACATAAAAAATAGCTGAAAAATCAGCTCCAAACCAACAAATCACTTTTCCACCTCCATAGGAAAAGGACCCACCTCAATAAGGTTTGAAGGGAAGCAAATCATCAGTTGAACTTTCCAAGCACCATTCAAACCCACAAGAGCCAACAACAAAAGATCTAAGCCATGCTCAAAGACTAGAAAACTGGGTTTTAAAAAGGCTACCAGAACCTTCCAAAGAAACAGAGACCCACTGAATCCATGCACCAAACAAATAGACACAACCATATTATCCACCTCCATAGGATAAAAGTGGTGAGGACCTGTTAATTTGGTGATGATAAAAGAGCAATAATCAGCCTCAAAAAATAGGGCAACAAGCACCCTTAGAAAACTCTAGCTAGCAACGAACATCCAACCAATCCTTCCCTCCATAGAAACGCTTTTCAACTCAATAGAAAAAGCAAGGAGGTAAAAAAGAGGGAAAGAGAGCCATAATCACCAGGACCCCACATGACAAGAATGGAACCAGAGGCGCACATGTACCACAAAGAAAACAATGGCCAAACCCCCATATTAGCTAACAAAGATCCATAGGCAAAAGGCCCAAGAAAACAGTCTTCCATGAAAGAACAGGGTCACCAGAGATCCACGCTGTGACATCCATCAAAGCAAAGGCAAAAACAAGGAACAAGGCCATCACAATGCCCCTCAAAGAACAAAAAAGCCAAACAAACCCCTCTCACGGAGGGAAGAGTCTGCCATAACCAACAAATCGGGAAAAAAATCCTCAAAATCTCCACAACCTGGATATCAAAGGTCTCCTCGAGCAAGAGGCCACCACTGAAAACAAATCTCGCCACCGCATAGAGGCACCATGCAACATCAACACCTCGATTGACATTCTCCCCCGTATCTGCTTCTCCCTATAAATCCCTCGTCACAGGACGTATAGAACACGAAATCCCGCGAGCCAGGAAGAGAACCAAAGAAATCTCAATAGAGAGAACCACAAACAGCTCCACACAAACACATCCATCATCGATCCCCAACACCGGGTAAAAACAGACCAAATCTTTAATCGGGATCTCCTCCATCCCGACTTCAACAACCCCCTGCAAATCCCACGACCCAACATGTAGAATAGAGCACCAAGCAAAGGCCAGGGGGGAAAAGGCCTCTCCCCCATCATCGACATCGCCATCTTCAACCCCCTTACGAGAGTCTCCGTCTTCCAAAACCCAGGTTCACCCGCTTCCTCCTCCTGCGCGCTCCCTCATTTCAAATCCTATTTCTTGAATATTGTTGGTTACAATGATGATTTTAATTTGAGAAGATCCATATAACACAACATACAATAATAATTTTTCTAAGATTATGGACAATCACGATTGGTATGATTATATGACAACTCTTTATTATGATTATGACTATACAATAGACTTGGGATAATATATAGTGTAGCTTACAACAACCTAAGGAATTAAGACTTGTTGAATGGAGTCCCTGAATTGCCTTTATAGTACCACACAATTTTCATCATTCATGTGATTTTCTTTATTTATATGTCTACAAAACTTTATTATGATTTCCTCAAATATATCAATGATACCATGTGACCCAAGGAATTACATAGAAGGATAGGACTAACCATAGTAGTATAATAATATTTGTGATTAATCCAACTTAATTCCATTGTTGTAATATTCATTAGGGTGGTTTTATATCAATCAATAATAAAATGAGCTATAACGATCATGAATATAACTATGTCTTGACATCCTTCATTAAGTTAAGATGAGGACCTTATAATTGAAGAAAAAATTCTTAAGTTAATTTGTAACTTTGCATTCAATAAAATCATAGAAGGACAATTGGATTTGTTATTTATGACAATATATTGATTTAATGTCAATGTTATCTTAATGATACTAGATGCATTTTGGGACTATCTCTTCTATATGTCTGTGGCATGGACTATCCTTGGTTAGGGTAGTAGATGTTTATAAATGTTATTTATTGATTCACACATATGTTGTTCAAGATAACAAATATATTGAATCCATTGTATCTACTCATATGACCATCTTATAATATTTGTAGTAGCCTTCATATCCATGACTATCCTAGTTTTTTTTATGGCTTTCATGAATTTTCAAGAGATTATTTTTGTTCTATTATTGTTCTCTATAATGGCACAGTTATTTAATACACAAGAAGTTAATTGAACATCTAGTCTTATTATGATAATAACCTAGCATGACTGTTATCTTATGGAAACATTGACCTATAGAATTGATGTATTCTTATATTTTGTCATTCCATGATAAACTCCACTTAATTATAATCCAACCTTTGTTGTCTTTAACTCCCCATTAACAATTATTGGTGTTAATAATTTCTCTATAGATATCGTAAAAATATTCTAAAAGTGTGATATCCTCTATGATGTTCTTAGGACATCCTAAGAAATATTAGAGTCCATTATTCATTGTACAAGACCTTGTGCCTATGTTTGATAGTGTTATTGTACATAAATAAGTATTTCTGATGGTAACTTTATGGGCTAAATAACTAGCCTATATTATGTTGTGCTGTGCAATTTTGTTCAAACACAATAGTATTTCATTATCTAGATGACCATCACCATCTTTATATGATTTGATATGCTTGATATATATGTAGATACATTGCATGTAAGTGGTTTGTTTAACAAATATAACTAGGTAACTTCACGTGTAAACATAAGGTAAAATTTAATCTTATTACAAAATTTTAGATAATGTTGAACCCTCATTTTATAGTCCCATGTAGATATTTCCATTAGATCCTATAGGAATGTATAGATAAAAAAGGTGGAATAAATAAGACAACTCAATAAATGATAAAGTTAAGATTATTAATGACACCTAGAGCGCTTCCACTGATTCATAGTAATGCTACACAAAAAGGTGTTACTTTAAGAATAATTTTTGTTTACAAGATTCTAAGAAAATATGTCATAAAGAAATGTTTCCCATTCAAATAATTTATGATTTATTAGATGAGCTTAATAGTCCTCTTTATTTTATTGCATATGATTTATGTTCTAGTCATCATAAAATTGAGGATGCTAATAAGATATATGATTTATGTTCTAGTCATCATAAAATTGAGGATGTAGATAAGATATTATTTTAAATTCATTAGTGTCAGTAAATTTTTGATAGTGCATTTTGACGAAGGCACAAATCCATAATCTACATTTTAGAGTTCAATGAACTCTACATCCAAGCCATTTCTATAGATACTATTTTATAATTTTTTTAATGACATCTTAACCAATAAAAAAATATTGGAGGAACACTAAGCGACTGAGCCAAGTTAAGAACTATTCAAAGAACAGCTCACTTTCTCGCCTATGATTTATAATGGTCGCTTTCGCTTAATCATTTCATATTATTTGGAATCCCTGCAGTCATCCTAACATATCTAGGTACTCTAAAAGATTTACTAACCTATGTACATATTCTTTCTAATAAAAGACGTGAAAACTAAAAACGAACTTGAGGCGAGCGTCCATTATTTTTCTCATGTATGATCTCTATTTGGTCGTTTCGGCAGGATTTCAAATCATTTCATATTATTTGGAATCACTGCAGTCATACTAATATAACCAAAAGTACTCCAAAAGAATTAATATTTATCGGATACTCCTAGCAATAAATGTCAAAATGCTCCTAGCAATAAATGTCCAATGCCGACAGCAATATAAAACCAATAATAACAATAAACAAATTAAATCACGCGGTGCACACGATGTAGATTACCTGTTAAGATGTGGTGTCTTGGCTATAAGTAGACTTACCACTAAATCTGTTTCTCACATAATACATTACGCTTCGACATCTGTAGCTGAATTCGCTAGTGGTAATAATATGGTGTAGATTAATATATACATGGGTCTAATTTGTTGATTTGAGTATAACAGAAGGCTTTTACTCAGTATTCTCCTCTCCTCTTCAATCTAATAAATGCATTGTATTTGTCAGCTGATATTTTTCTGTGGGCTTTTGCAGAGAAGATGAAGATGAAGATGATGCTAATAATAGCGTTTGTATTGCTACTGAGCATGACTATAACGGAATGCGGTAGGCCTGATATTGAAAGAATCCTTGCATCATGTATTCCCACCGGATACTTGAAGGGCAACTCCCACAAAGTGTAACCAGGAACACGGTTCGGAGTGCTGCAAGTCAGGGGAAAAATACCCGCAGTACAAATGCTCCCCCCGTGTGACAGAGAATACTAAAGCCACTCTCACTTTGAATGGGTTTGACAACAATGAAGATGGAGGAGGACCTTCTGAGTGCGATGGAGAGTACCACAAAGACAGTGACCTGGTGGTCGCTCTTTCCACCGGCTGGTATGCCGGTGGTAGCCGGTGCCACAAGCACATAGAAATCAGTAATCCAGAGAATGGACGAAGTGTGCAGGCGATGGTGGTGGATGAGTGTGACTCTTTCGCAGGGTGTGATGGGGATCACGACTACCAACCCCCTTGCCCCAACAATGCGGTGGATGCTTCTCCGGGTGTATTGAAAGCCTTAGGAGTTGACGATGATGATGCTGGTGAGATGAGCATCACATGGTCCGACGTCTAGCTTAACCCCTTCTGCACCACTCGTTTTCTTCTTCTCTTTCTCCAATGCACTCTCTCAACCATTTTGTGACACTTTAGAACTACATTTGTCATTGTCATCTTGCTTCTGCAATTGATAGTTTAGACAATTTGAGATAATCAAGCTTTGGTAGTTTTGAAGTCTCCATTTCTTCAAAGCGAACATATGGTATAACTTAATTTGTTTGTTCTATTGACTTTTTGGGCGTCTCAAACTTCTCAAACTAAACCACCTTCAATTAATCCACTTAACTTTGATTTACCAAAAGGTTTGGAATTAATCCAACTAAACCACCTTATCAAGGACAACTAAACCACCTTCAATTAATCCACTTAACTTTGATTTACCAAAAGGGTTGGAATTACAAGCTTAATGCCATCCTAGCTGATCTTCTTAGTCTAAGGAAGTTTAAAATGTAACTAACATGTCTTATTACACTAAGATTTCTTTAATGCGTTGAACCAACCATTAAAATAATTCAAGGTGATACTCCCATCTAGCATTTGATTAAACTTAATCAAACTAATTTGATTAATTTTAACTGATGTATAAATAATATACTTAATTCTTAAGGTAAAGTTAATCTCTACCATTTTAAATATGTATTTCTATCTACTTACTAGTTAGTGTAATGTCCGTCAAAATACTCTAGAGAAATATAGCTAACTACATACTAATTTTTTTTTGTTTATCTATCAATACAACACATAACATCACTTAAGCAATGCAATGAGCATACATCAACATTTAAGCATTATGAAAATAAAATATTTCAATTAAACTATTAGTCAATTGCACAAGCGGAATATAATAAATCATTACAACTACCTCCCTAGGGTATCTCAACGCCATTACTTACTCTACCTACATAAGCAATAACATTATACCCTTCTTCAGAACAACACCTAATAACCTTAATCATTAATCAAGCATACGTGCAACTTATTAACTCCTATCATTCATGATATGCAACCTACTTAATAATTCATTCAATATGAGATTCTGCCTTTTCATGCATAATTATTTTCCCTTTTACTTTAGGTTCATTTTACACACCAAGTCCAAATGTTCCTACTACCCTTAGCCAACTTTCAACTATTATGAGCATCACTCATAAACCAAGATTAACCTTTACCTATGCATTAACATAAGTTCTATTTACATTTAACATTCACATAACTATATATAATTCTATGTTCCTAGCATGTTCATTTCTTATTATGATCCCCAAGTGCATAATGCAACAATCATAAGGCATTCTGTAATTACTTATTTTATATACTATACATTCTTTGACTTTCCAAATCAACCATAACTAGAGAATGCCACTAGTCATACATGATACCGTTTAGCTACCACAATCCCTACGTTAGGGCAAATCCATACACTTGAACTTTGTAGAACATTATAATCTATGACTCATTTAAAACTCATAGGCTCTTTCTAAACTATATTAATTAACCAAGGCATAATCTATTCCATTCAAATAAAAACTCATTACAAATCTATTAGCTATACATGAATTCAATTAAATACAAAATTAAGATATGATAGGATATGCTTTCGCTCATCATCCAATTAGAGATATAATCTTAGTCCACATCAACTAGCACAACCTAATTCTTTTCCTTTAAGATAATCATCCATTTAACCGTCTACTTCCATATACTAGTGATATTCATTAATAAGAATAGTAATTCTTTGATTAAGAACATTCATACAACACATTCATACGAAACATCCATTTACAACCCAAGCATTACTAGATTTCTATCCATCATTAGATAACAAGCTACGAAGTACAACACAACAAGTCTAAGCTACGAAGTACAACACAACAAGTCTAAATATTTTCAATCACAAATCATAAACATGTCCTAAGATATCTTCTACCAATATACATACATACCATTAACTTACCAAGGGCATAGCTTTTCTCCTACTTAATGTATTAACCAATAACATCATTCCTAAGCTAACACCATTATCAGTATATTTACATAGTTTCTTTTTAACATGACTCATCATGAATACCAATTGCATCATCAAATTCCAATCCATAACACATATCTACATCTCATACATCCATTTTATTTAACTATAAATACATAATAATACAATTCAATGATTTATCATTAACATCATATGCTACGTCTTGTGCTAACATTGTTATTAGAACAATATAGTCTTTTCCATGAGAAAGGTTCTCTTATTACGTGATTTCCTTTACAACCATTACAATATAATTTCATTACATACACCATGACATCATTTACATTCTTTCTACAATAATCATCCATATACTATATTGGAGAAGTATCCACATCCATGCAAGAAGAATCCACAGATAGGTTTATCCCAATGGTTAAAGAGCACCAACCACCTGACCATGTGGAACTAAAGGAACCACCCCTCGTGCTAGGAGATGACACAAGGTCCCAACACACACTCTACATCTAGGTTGACACTTAAAACCAAAGAGACTAACAATACAAGGACTCTCAAGCAAGAAGTAATCACAAGCACACACAAGTAGAAACTCACAGAGGCATGCATAACAACAAGGAATCCTTACATCTCAAGTATGGACACATGTAGGAGTGGAGTATCATCACATGCTATCCTCCCCATAATACTCCCAACACAACTCTTCAAGGCATAACATAACCCCGATAGACATGTGGATCCATCTCTACCCATGAGAGAATCAAGGGAGATTTGACTTACCACCGGAGTGGTCTTCCTAAGCTTATCCTAAAAAATCCTCCCTAGGATCAAGACATGAGGCTCAATTAATTAATTATATTGTTTAGGTGAGTCCTAATTACCCAACCCATCTAATTCACTATCAATGTTATCACTTGTTTAACAATAAAAAAACTTCCAATGTGCCCTGGCGATCTAGATGGGAGGCTTATCAACTCACCGCCTATCTCTCATGATCTCGGTCATCACATGGAAGCCCACTCCCCCTGACATGTTCCCAAAACAACGATAGAAATAACACGAGGCTCCAAATCATATGCAAAACTGAAACCATAATCATCATTACACAGTCATAAATGTACTCATAAACATGAACATCCAAAGAAAACCATAATAGTAAGTAAGGCAACCTTGAGCCTCATACCCGAGATAAACATCAAGCCATAATAAGGCAATCAAAACCATATCAACATGAAATAAAAGATAGCACCAAGGCACATCAACTTGTTGTTCCAAAAGCAATAGAACAATCCTCACAATCATGGCTCATCAACATGAAAGGAGAAACCTCAAAACTCATAGGTAAGTCACATCAACTTACGAAGATGCAAAAATTAAATAAAATTCCCAATTCAGATCAATACCAATACTGGAAAACATCAAAAGATCAACACAAATTGCCTTTGGTACAAAGTCAAACCTAGAAATGTACAATACAGTTGACCAACTTGACCAAACATGAAAATGATGCAGATTGGTGCATACACTCAATTCTATGGTGCATATGCCCAATCCCAAAGCACATATATTCTATTCTATGGCACATATGTAAATTTATGTGGCACATATGTAAAGTTATGTGGCGCATATGTCATAGAGATAGAATTTGACAGAAACAATCAAAGTTACAAATCCAAGTTAAAATTTGCACAAGTAGAGATAAATCTTGAAACCAACTATATTGAAGATGCCTAGAAAATACCTTTAAAAAGGCATAAATGAATCGAAATAACATAAGACAAAGCAAGAGATCTTTCCATATACATTACTCAGCCAAAGGATCCAAATTTCTCCTAGAACACACAAAAAAAACAATACAACTCATATAACTTACACAAAACAATCCCAAAAAATAATAAACCCAAAAGAAAGGCTCAAAAATACCATGCAATAGTCAATACACATAAGAAAAGGTGCAAACTATGCATTCATGACAATAGCCATCCATAGATGCAAATTTCAAAACCCAAACTATATAGAATGTTGAATAACACAAGTCTTCCCTAGATATTCATTGAATAAACTATATCAAACTATGTAATAGGAAATACATTTCAATCCCAAGCTCCCAAAACAATATGTAGACATGGAGCATACATATCTTAAACCAAAAATTAATGCAGAGAAAAAGGGAGCTCCAACTTGCACCCTGTGTGATGGAAGCGAGTTGAAGGAGAGCCCATACACACTCCAGCAAACTCCATAAGACAAAATCCCAAAATACAAAAGCTAAGAATGAAAATTATAGAGGAAGCCAAGAAAAAGTAACCTGACAACACTCACATGCTAAAAAATAAAAAGCCATAAAAATCAAAACCCTAGCCACAATTCCAGCCAATCAAAATATTCCATTTTGGAATATATTTTACCTACCCCTCTTAGGTTATAAATTTATTTCCCATTTCAAATCCAACCAATGGGAATAAGTGGTAGGTGGGATTAATATAAAACATATTGACAATATAGAAGTGGGACATAATAATATTATTATAAGGGTGGTTGCAAGAAGTTGAGTCCCACTTTTGGGCGAAAAGTGGAAGTGTTTTCTCTATTTTTCAAATTTTATGTCGATTGATGTCAAAATTTGATGCACTTAGAGATTGAATCTCAAAAAAATTCAGTAATAGAAAATGTAGTGCTCAGAGTCTACTTTTCAAATATGTAATTTATTTTAATACCCACATGGTAGAAATCCCTTTTTAGTAGGCATGTTTAAAAATTAGTTTTTCAAAATGCCTGTTTCAGGACCATACCACGCATGTGTACGACCACCCTTTTTTGATGAAAATAAATGAATTTTTGTAAATCCTTCTGGGAAATGATACCTAAGACACCAAATATTGATGAGAATATTTTTGCTTATTTTTTTATTAATTTTTAACTGACAATAAAGTATAATTTCAAAACATCAGGTGTACGACCATCATAATTTGATGAAAATTTCATATTTTTCAAATTTTTTTTTTATTAATATTCAAAAGAATTGTATGTAGATTGATTCCATATAATTTATTTTTCTAAAATCCTAAAAACCAAAAAGTTATTAAAGTTTTAGTGAACCTTGGTATTTTAGGTTTAGGTTCCACTTTTGATTAATAAATAATACAAAAATAGTAAAAGTAATCTTATCACTATAAAATTTACATTTTTGAAATCTGGACACTGAAAAATCTAATGAGTTTTCATTTCGTCAAAAAATTCAATCAGAAAGGCCCTCAAAAAATTAGGCCAAGGTAGAAATCTGATGTCGATTTACCTTAGTCATTTTTTTGGAGGTCCAAGCATAGGCTTGGTGAGACCAAGCCTATCCCAAAGCAAAAAACAAAGCTAAGGAATGTTTCTCG
The DNA here is from genome assembly GCF_030272615.1 of Cryptomeria japonica. Taxonomy (NCBI): domain Eukaryota; kingdom Viridiplantae; phylum Streptophyta; class Pinopsida; order Cupressales; family Cupressaceae; genus Cryptomeria; species Cryptomeria japonica. The sequence goes on from NC_081405.1 coordinate 165,881,102, forward strand.
CTCCTAATTTTAAAAAACGGGCACCCGTTTCGCTCTATACCATTGAAAGCGAAACGAGCGTCCGTTTTCAAAAATGGGCGCCTGTTTTTAAAAACGGGCGCCCATTTCTGAAAAGATTTGTTGGGCCAGAATCTGGCCCACAAGCACAAATCCCAATGATTGAATGATTTTTCAATCATTGGCTGACAGGTACAATCTACAAAGAGAATGTTTTGATTAATCATTCTCTTTGTTTGTCTTATTGTTGATTTGGTAAGGAGATTGATTCGAATTCAAATTTTGGTGTAGCCATGGGATCAAATCAATGCAGGAAGAGGCAAAGGAAGGTTATGACAACTGAGGAGATTGCAACAAATAGGGAGAAGGAGGCAATGCGTCAACGAGAGAGAAGATCAAGAATGAGACAAGGAGCTTCAAGTTCCACAATCATTTTAGAAGAGGAGAACATCAATGAGACCATAAATGCTGATGAAGGAAACACAATAGAACCATTTAATTCAGGTGCATCTTCTAATCCATTATTGGATACAGGTATGTCTTCACAGCCCTATGTTTTTTCTTATGAAGAAATTGGTGATTTAGTAGAAGCAGGTTACTTATTAAATGAAATTCTAATTGAAAATCAAACCCCAAATGAAATTAGAAGTCAAGTTGAAAGTGAAATTGAAATCCAAATTGAAACCCCAATTGAAACTAGATCTCAACTTGAAACTGAAATTGAAACCAAATTTGAAACTCCAAATGAAATTGAAAATCCACCTGCAACTAAAACCAATAATGTGTATGTAGACATGGAAACACCAATTGAAAATGAAACATGTTTGAATGATAATCAAATGAATGAAAATTTTGAAATTAAAAGTGATGTACTAGACTACCTTCCTGGCTTAGTTTCATGGAGACAGATTAGGACACATGCAAATAGATTGTTTAGACATTTTTTTTATAATAAGAAATTTGGGTTTCAATGTCAATTAATGGTACAACTAAATAAAATGACTAAAATGCGAAAAGTGATGAAGAAGTTAGGCTTTTATGTCAAACCCAAGAAGGAGGAGTCTTTAAAACAAGTTGTATCGACTGTTGCTAGTGCCTTTGATACAATTGGAAAGAAAAGTCATTCTAAAGATAAAAATGCGGCACGACGGGCAATAACAACAACTTTAGTAAGCCAAACAACTTCTAATAAAAGAATGATGAGTAACATAAGTGGATATCTTAATATTCATTGCAAAACTTTGTCAAGAGCTGTAAAAAGAAGAGTTAATTTTGAAAGTGATCCGGCAAACAAATTGTGGACTTTTAGTGGTAGACTACCAAGGTCTGATATGAAACTTACTGGTGAAGTCAAAAATTTGATTGAAAAATTCTGGCACGATAATACGAGAGTATCACCTAATGTTAGAGATGTTCTTAAATTAAGAGTTGGGTCAAAAATTCGTGATCCACATCCAAAACACCTATTGGACATGACTCAAACTGAATTGTATAAATTTTTTTTGGATGATAAAGTGTTGACTATTAGCATTTGTCAAAGGTCTTTTGAAAAGTGTAAACCTTGGTATGTTCGAATTAACAAGGAAAGAGTCACATGTTGTTGCAAAACTCATGTTCAATTTTGCTACCATTATGATGTATTTCGATATATACGTGTTACCATGCATAGTAATGGAATGTTCCAAGAATATGGTATAAATATACCACCGGAAACTATAAAGGAGTTTATTTCAAGTTTGTTTTGCAACCCACTAAATGAATAAAATTTTCTTTTCAATGCATGTGTTTCTGGTGTATGTGATATATGTGGCAATCTTGCATTGTTGGATGAATGTTTGCATGAAAATCTTTCAAATGATTTTGGACAATAATTAATTGATGTTAAAAGATTTAAAAGTATTGAGTATCCACTGAAGGATGGAAAGGTTGGAAAACGATGTGATCTAATCACTGAAAAAGTTAGTGTTCATGCATTTATGAATGAATTCAAGAGTAACATCATACCTAAATATGTTAAACACACTCAAAATGCTAGATGGCTCGATGGTCAGTTTTGAATATGTAAGGATACATTTCCTGTTGGTAGTATACTTTTGGTTGTTGACTTTGCAGAGAACTACACACTTGCACCATAAGATGAGGTACAATCACAATACTACAATTCAGTGCAGGTATCAATTTTTGTCCATATTGTCTATAGGCATGCACCAGATAATACACAAGAGGATAACAAAATTTTGAGAGAGTACCATTTCTATATGAGTGATAATAAATTACACTCATCTGAGTTTGTCCAATTTTGCTTCAAGACCTTTTTTTAGAATTTGAGGGAGAGAGAAATTCAAATTACACAACATCTAATATGGTCTGATAATTGCATAGGGCAATTCAAGAATGCTAGAATGTTTTATTGGTTGAGTAGGATTCATAAGAAAACTAATATCGAACACATTTGGAGTTTTTTTGAGGCTGGACACGGGAAAGGAGAACATGACGGTGCCGGTGCATGTGTTAAGAGAGCCCTTTGCAGAGAGCAACTCAAATTCGAGGAAAAGACTAAATTTAAAAATGCAAGTGCAATTGTGGATTGGTGTAGTGCAAATTTATCCACAGGATCAAGTCAGAACTCCACAATTAGACGTTTCTTCTGGCTAGTTAAAGAGGAGAATATCCTTCCAAGATATGATTGTGATACAATAAATGGGTCAGCTAGATGGCATTCATTTAAGAGTTCTAATTCTAACACTTGGACTATATGGACTAGAGAGCTTGCATGTTTTTGTCAATTTTGTGTTGTAGGTGAATGGGAAGAATGCGAGAATACGGAATGGGTCAAAGAATGGCAACACAAATCCTTAACACCTACTGAGACACAATATGAAGATGTTAGAAGAAATGAAGACCCCGATCATGCATTTGCATAAGAAGATTATGATCGTGTTTCAGACCTCATACAACCTGGTAATATAATTCAATTTATTGTTTATAACTTTAAATTATATATTTTTATGTATTGTCATATAATTTAAGATTACATATTTGAATTATAAATTCTAACAAGTTTTATTTCTACACATTGTACTTAAATTTGTTTTATAGGACATGTGTATGCTGTTGTTGCACCTAAGGATAATGACGAGCAGGTTGAGTATTGGCTAGCTAGATGTGTAGAACCTAAGAAAAAGTTGATATGTGATCAAGTAGATGATGATGGTTTTCAGTATCCAGTTGGGTCTGTTGTGGTGGTTGGTACATGGCTACGCAAATACTTAACAAGAAGGAATGGCTTACCAGCTTATGAAGACTACCAATCAGAAAAGTAGATTATACACTATTCTCATTTGGTGGTGGCAACAAACATCAAATTAGAAAGATACAAAGGTAGACCTGCTAATAAGGTATTGTGGACACTTTCAGTAGAAGAGCATGAGGCAATCATAGACGCATTGCAGAAGAGAGAGGATGTAGATGGTACATTAGGTTGAATCAAATTTATATATGCATGTAAGTTTGTGTTACTTGTGTGAACTCTTTTATATTTAATCATGATAATTGTTTTTCTTTGTCCCTTTAACATTGTATTTGTCTACATTTGATACAATTTTGGTTTCATAAACAACATTGTATTAGTTATCTTCTTCTTAATGTTATTTTGTGCACATTGTAATTGTGTTACAATTGAATTCTAATTTTTTATGATATATTTATTTTATTGTAATCTCTTCATAGATTAATTGTAAGTTCAAAGATAGAATTATGTCTTAAATATGACCCGACTCTATATTTATCATTGTATGACAAATCTATATTTATAGTGTACTTTTTTATTTTAGTACCATGAAGTCCATGCTTTTCATACCACTACTATCCGCACTAATAAACCATCAATACACTAGTAAAGTAGTGTGGTCAACTTAAGAGGAAAGTCAATACTATGTTTGTAGCTTCCTAATAATTTGGTTAGCCTTAGTTCCATCAATCTATTGGATTCCTCTATGAGATTCATTTATAATTAATAATCCTTTTATATAATCATGATAATCATGATTCCTCTATGAGATTCATTTATAATTAATAAGTCGATACTTGTGTGAACTCTTTTAAATATTTAATCATGATAATTGTTTTTCTTTGTCCCTTTAACATTGTATTTGTCTACATTTGATACAATTTTGGTTTCATAAACAATATTGTATTAGTTATCTTATTCTTAATATTATTTTGTGCACATTGAATTATAAACTGTTGCACTATAAGATGATCAATCACAATGTTAATATATAAAGTCATAAATAGATCACATAACAAGTCATAAATAAAAAGTCCTATATACAATCACATAACAATTCCTGATGACATAATAAAAAGTCTTGAAATAATAATTTAATAAGAAAATGACATTAAAACAAGTCCAAATAACATAATAACAAAACAATGTATCACATATATAATCACTAGAGTGCGCCAAATCACATAACACGACCTAATATCATAATAGCAAGGAAATGACATAATAAAAAGTCCTATATATAATCACATAACACATAACAACAAGTCCTATATATAATCACATAATAACAAGTCCCGAGATAACATAACAAGTGTCATCATAAAAAGTCCACAATACAATAACATGACATGATCTAAAATATACAATCTAAGAACTTGCGTGCATCTCATCTGCAGTCCTCTTCACTCCACGTGAAGGTGGCTGAGATGAATCATCCTTCTGCACGTGGTCCTAAGATGCACCATCCTTTGTCTATGCAATATTAGTGTCTCCACCCTCCTGTGCAGTATTAGTGACTCCACCCTCCTGTGCGGTATCAGTGTCTGCACCCTCCTGTACATTATTAAAAGATTTTACATGAGAATAAGTTACTTGCATAATTCACTTATAAAGTAATTAAATACTAAAAAATTTAAAATAAATTACCATACGAACGTGCTCTACAATGCCCTCACTGGTACGTGGAGGTCCACTATCATGAACAAGAAAAGTGGTTGTAGCCAAGTTCTGCAAAAAAAAATAGTGTACATTAATTTTGATAATCCCTATAAAAGCCAGGTACACAGTATAAACAAATTAGAAATTATTTTTGTAATCATCGTGCCTCAAATGATAATGTCGATGGTTGCATCTGGCTCAACCCCATAGCCATACCAATATTGGTAATGGCGTTGACCTGAACAACATATATAAATCATGAATCAAACTTGTATATATACATAAATTATAATGTGTGTATATATATATATATATATATATATATATATATATATATATATATATACTACAAGATTATCACAGAAAAGCATACATGTGATGCAGGAAAAGTAACTGATGGTCGAAGGCGTACATGTGATGTGCCATCAAACAATCCAGAAGCCTACAATTGCAAAAAATAACGAACATGAATCAAAGTTGTACTTAAATTAGTAAGCATGTAAACACTTCAAATTAATGGATGAAAAACACACTAGTGGTACATGAGGATGAGCCTCAGTGGTCCATGGGTCACGTGAAGAACTACCCACCTCAGTGCTACATGAAGCACCCTACAAAATTGAAAAAACATATCATATGTAAATCATTACATTAAAAAATTTATTGTTTATTTTAAAAGTACATATCAATACAATGTATCTAGATGAAAGTGCATACCGTAAATGGGGCACCAACATCTCTAGGTATTGAGGTAACATGCTGTCGGTTCCTCAATGATGTGGTATGATCCATCCTCTGTTCATAAAAAAATGACTCATATTATGGTTCATATGTGTATATATAAGGAATTTAATATTGCACTGTAAATTATACAAATAAATTTGTACCTCTGTAGGCTGATCATCATCTGCCCACAGGAGATCAACATATGAAGAGACGACATCAGCATGTGCAGCCTCCTCGACATCATCATAACCACCATGGGAAGCATCAACATCATCAAAATCACCATCTCCTCCAGGGGTAGCCTCACTCTGTGGACCCCTACATACATCCCCACAACTCGTGCAAACATGTGCTAAGCAGGGGGTAGCCCTCACCTCCCACAACTGCTGTATCAAATTGCCCGACAGGGCACTCAATGAACCTAGAGAAGAATCCACTGCTTGATGATGGGAAGGTGCTGGAACAATTGGTGATGGAAGAGGAACCAATGGATCATCGCGCACACGGTTTCTAACCCTGTCGCTCAATTTTGCTCCTGGCCTATCCTGGGGCATGCCTCTCCCAACCCCCTGAAACGATCTAATATCAAAGTAATTAGGATTTTGCCCAATTCAAATTCCGCCCATAATTTCTTCAAAAAATACATTGGGACCTCATGATTGGAGTGTGGTGGATGGTCAAAGACCATCCAACACCTCTCCCAAAAGTGGCTAGCAATGCCCGGGTGCCTACACCATCGAATAGAGATCCGTGGCTTCTCCGGATCTATCTCTTCACCCGTCTTAGGGTTCACAAAATATTTTTTCAAATCTATTTTTGTTATTTTTAAATCATTAACTTGTTTGTATGTGAGGCCATCTGCGTAAAATGCACACAATCCCTCACGCCAGCTACGGTAGCTATCTAGCTCGCTATCTAATCCCTGCACAGACTGTAAAATGCCTTGCATACTATCTGCAAGGCGTAACAACTGAGGGGGTGGATGAGGCTCATGCCTAATAGTATGAATATCTCTAATCAGAGCATCAATATTTGTCCTAATTGTTTGTCGCAACTGCTTAGGTGGAGGTGGAGGTGGAGGTGGTACTATACCTAATAGCTCATCTATCTCAAACTCATCCATCATGTGAAAATAATTTGCATATATATACAAACATGAAAATTTACAATTACAATTACAAACATGAAAATTTACAATTACAATTACAAACATGAAAATTTACAATTACAAACTATTTAATTTACATTTCACCTTCCAAAAAAACTTATAATTAAATACAATTTAGCAACTTAAATATAAAAAAAGGAAACTCACATAGATCTAGAATATTATTAATAGGTGGGTAATAATAAGCATCATTTAAGAAATATTATCCACTTAAATCAAAGTATAAGAAAAATTCTACAAAATAAAACATCATAATGCCCATGCAACTCAAACAATACTTTTTAACATCTAAAGATGAATTAGTATAAGTTCCATCAAAATCATAAAAATAATCATAAGTTAAAGTCATAAGTTATATCTATGAACTTGTCAATACATGTACTACTAGTAGTACTGTACTAAGTTGAAGCTTGAATAAATGACCATTTTTTGTGATTTCACATTCTAGTCATTTACTTGGACATCTTGGCACTTGAAAATGACTGTCTTACATGAGATGAATTTGTTTGATATGTTTTATATGTATTGATTTTTTAAGGTTTTATTTGAGGAGGCATCATAGGTTTCTCTATTCATCCTTTTGTGGTAAAATTAGAAAGGGATAACTATGATTCTTTTGTAAAATGGTATCTTCATAAGTTTTAGGTGGTTTAATCATTTTCCTTTAATGTATGGAGTCATACCTAAACTAGAAACACTAGAAAATATATAATCTTGGTGTAACATCACTGACCATGTAGGAGTGATTTGATCTAGTATCAAGATCATGATTCTATGTGTATTGCATTGGATATTGATTTCCCTCACACACTTTGGAATAGACTTTAGGAGATCCATGGAGACCCTCATATCTCTCCATTCCTAGAGGATCCTATTATAGATTGTTTCATTCCCTTTGTAGATGAAGATCACATACCCTTCGATGGTGATACTTAAGAGGAAATTCATTATATCATATTAAATAATTTATTTACTTAAGATCAAATTTTATTTACATATTAAATAATTTTCAAAATATATTTTAATTATGTACATCAATTATATCAATTAGGATAAACATTTGGTAATGAAATACAAGCAATTGTCATAAAAAATTTAGAATCAATTCATTCTAAATGTAAAATGATACATACACATATAAATATATAATCAGTTTTTTAATTTAATATATACTTGGCAAAATAAATTTATATAGACGTGTAAATTTTTAAGTAATTTAGTGGGGTTTATAATGAAACCTATCCAAGAAAATTCATCATCTATTAGAATACATAACTCATCTACCCTATATAGACACCACCCTCAACTCTCCCTTCTTGTTGGTTCTTATTTTACTATTTCAATCAATGCTTTCACATAATATAATACATTCACTTCCAACACAAACTCTACTATTTTCATGTGCATTTTGCAAACCAACCAACACTTTACTAATATTGCTACAATAAGATTTCAATACCTCAAACTCTTGATGTACACCTTCTATTTATACTTTCTTGCTTTCCATTTGAGGCAAGTAGGTCACTAAGTCCAATCCTTTCGAGAAATCAACAAACATTTCTTAGACAACCCTACCTTGATTCTCCCTTAACAACTTTCATGTCCATAATTAAAAGGAGTCTTAAGATCCATTTTCATAAGCCTACATTAATAATGAACATAATTAGGCTGAAGAAAAACCCCTCTTAGATAAATTTTTTTGTGATGTTACCTACCTCCATACTTGTCTCAAGCATCATAGGTAGTTGGGAGCTTATTCATAATTCTTAGTAACATGTGATGGATTATAAACATGATACTTCACAATTGATAATAATTCTATTTCATCTAAAATAATTACATATTCCCACTATTGTGCAAACTATGCACTAAAGAATTATTGCCTAGTGATAGATATTGGTATAACAAATTACATTTTATTACAAATTGGTATAAGATAAACCAAATAATTATAACATACACTTTCATGGCCTACCATTATATTGACATGTATGAAAACATAATGATGTAGTGATTGTATTAGTTGATATCCACTTGTAGCCTAGACAATTCCTACACTATCTACAATGACCCATTTCTAATCATAGCCAATCCTCTTGATCATGCAAAAAAATGGGCCACCATGCCCTATACATGAGGTCTTAATTATTAGTTGTTATCATTAAGACCAACACTAACACTACCCTCAACGGTCTTCCACCATACTTGTATAGGCCTTAGTTCAATACTCTAACCAATATATTTTTGACACATTATGACACAATGATGGTGCATAATCTTGAGAGGTCACCTAAACACAATGACATGGATAAAATTCAGGGGCTCCTCAAAATTTCCCTCACTATATTCTATGCCCCTCTAATGCTAATCCCTTTTACTCATTTGCATTCTTCATTCTTGATGTGGATTTGGCCATGTGCGTATGATTGTGCCATTTACATTTTGAATGTAAATCTTTCAGTTTTACTTTGATCTTATTCTATATGATTCATTTGTTGCATTGTATGCCCCTGAGTATTGTTTGCTTAGTTTGATATATGTTTTGTGATTGCTTTGGACCCATGATGTGTTGGATCGCCTTATGGTGATTTGTAATTTTGTAGTTACATTGAGATGCATGATCATCTATTATACCTTTGCTGATTATGATAGACTGATAACCAAAAAAAACTAAATTTAACTCTAAAAGCTCCAATAAAAAACTAAATATATGTTCCATTTGATACAACACTGCTAAGAAAAACACTGATCACTAAGCACCATTTAATTTAGGGTTTAGGGTTTAGGGTTAATTTAGGGTTTAGGGTTAATCAACCAAGATAGTCAAATTTCTCCTGGGACTTGTTCGTTTTTTTCTATTTAGGGTTTAGTGATCATTTTTCTGTTCAGGGTTTATTGTCTGTTTTTTGCGTCTAATGTTTACTGTTCGTTTACGTTTTTGTTTTTTCCTACAGTTTAAATACTATTCATGTTTTTTGTTTTTTTCCTATGGTTTTTACTATTCATGTTTTTTGCAATATTTGAAAACTGAAAACTATTTTAAACATGAAATAAAAGACGGTTTTCAAACTTTAAAACATAAAAATTAAAAAATAACAATACATTAACATTTTTTTATGAAAAACAATAAAAATAAATAAAATAGAATATAAAAAATAAAGCTAAATACCTGGAAGGAGGTAAAAATGGTCTAGGGGGTCAGTTGAGGTGAAAAAAACGGGTACCCGTGCTCCTCAGAAACGCCTGCCCGTTTTCCAAACAGTAAAAATGATGGGAAAATGGTTAAAAAAAGTAAATAAATACATTTCAAAAACGGACGCCCGTTTTTTTCAAATCGAGTGCCCAATTTGAAATAAATGGGCGTCCGTTTAGCTTCGGGCACCCGTTGCTAAACAGACGCCTGTTTTTTGATGGCTCGGGCACCCAAAGCTAAACAAGTGTCCGATTTGTAAAAATCGGGCACCCGTTTCTAGCGGGCTGATTTCCCAACCCGCGGACTTCCACGGGATTGGGACCCAACTCTGTACGTTTACCCATAAGTTAAGGTATTTATACACGCAATGTAAATTAATAATCAACTTTATCAAATAAATATACCATAGGCTAGAAATATTTAATTAAATAATACAAAAGGAAGATTAATAAATAAATATATCAAAGCTCCATAAACAATTAAATGACCAAATAAAATATCAAAAACTTGGATAAATAAATTAAGCTATCAACAATAAATAAACATAAATAAATAAAACACAAATATAAATTAAACAATAAATATTAAATAAATCATAAATCAGTGTTGAATATATAAAAATAAAATATTAAATAATTAAATACTCAAAAGGCCAATAATCCAATAAATTAAATTAAACATTAAATAATCAAATAATCAAATCGCTATTAATCAAATAAATAAAATAAGCATTATTAACTATTTAATCTCGCATCGATAATTAAATAATTAGTCTCAACATTAATAATCATATCATCTCACACAAATAAATAAATCAATAAACATACTCACATCATCAAGAAGACTGAGCTTACTAACTGACATGGCGAATTATGCCAAGATGTTGACAACTCACACTGAACAACTTAGACCTAGAGTATGTGAGGGGAACTTGTGCCAGTTGATGCAGGAGTATCCCCGATCTATGAGCAATCTTGAATCAATAAAAAATATTTCCTCTTAGTTTCATTCTGTTCAAGTTCATTGTTTTAGTTTCTGTGTTCTTCCGGTAGCTGGTTGCTTTTCGTTGCGGATCATATTTTCAGTTTCTAGGCGTGTTCTTATGCTTAATTCTATATTCCCAATCCATTTGGGTTCTTTACCGGTGAGATGTGGCTTCCAGTTTGACTGTTCTGATTCCTGGAGCAGTTTTTGAGCTTAACAGCTAATTGTTGATTTTTTTCTCGTGCGAAGCGATCTCTTGGCGTGTGGACCTATTTGGGATCTTTCTTGATGATCCTTAGTCCTTGGCTGACCTTCTTGTTGATCCACACTCCTTGGTTGTTCTTTTCCGGAGGGATTTTCTTTCATTCTTGGGGCCGACCTATTTACATGTTCCATTTTCCTATCTTGGTAAATGTAATCTTTTGTGGCTGACCCGGATATGTTCCAGAGGGTATAAATATTGTTATATGAGATCCTTAGTAGGCAGTTAGAGGTTTATGAGTTCCTAGTTATGAGATTGATAATTCAGAGGTCTCTCAGAGATCTAGGTGGATTATATTATGGCTTGCATGTAACTGGTTGGTTACCAGTTGTGTTCTAGCTTGTTAGCCTGCATCTAACTGGTTGATACCAGATGATCTATGATGAACATATGATGGTACCGAAATATGATTCTTTTATTTTTCAATGTGTTTTTGTTGCTTCCGTTGTGTTACTCTTGTTGCATGATTTGGTTTGTTCTCTTTGAGGACTCACCAGATTATGGCTGCACCAAGTGGTATCAGAGCCATGTTATGAACTGATTGGAGGAAGAGCTAGTTGTGAACCTTGAGGCATTCCTTTGGGTGAACAGATCGCTGAGTGGAGGCAAGTTGTGAGTTTGTTCAATAGATCACCGAGTGTGAGGCAATTGAAACCAGTAGTCAGATCGCCGAGTTGAGGTAGTTCACCGGAGCAAAGGAGGAGATGCCACCCAGAAGGATGAACCCTCCAAGGGTAGAGAAGATGATGGAGGATTTCAAGAATGAGATGAGGAACGAGATCCATAATGCATTGGCAGGTTTGCAGAGGAATCTGGAATCTAAAGAAGAATATGAAGAAGATGGAGAAGAGCTTAAGGCAGAGGATAAGAAAGATTTATGAGAGTAGTGGCACAAAGAAGTAAAACACATAAAGTGGAAATTTCAAACTTATTCGAGACATTGAATCCAGAGGATTTGATTGATTGGATCAGAGAGTTGGAGGACTACTTTGAATTTGAGGATGTTAAGGACCCATAGAGGGTTAGGTTGGCACAAACTAAACTGAAAGGGCATGCTTCCTTATGGTGGAAAGAGTTGCAGAGAGATAGAGTGGAGAATGGTGAAATGAAGATCATCTGGTGGAGATAGATGGTAGCGAGATTGAAGGCTAAGTTCATTCTAAGAGACTATGAGTTGGAGCTATTGAAGAAGTTCCAAAACTTGAAGTTGAGAAACATGAATGTGAAAGAGTATACTGAGGAGTTCTACAAAGTGATGATAAGATCTGGACATAGATAGATGGATAGAGAAAAAGTGGCGAGGTACATAAATGGACTTGCAATTAACATTCAAGATAAAATGAGTATGTTGAAGATTTCCACAATTGAGGAAGTTTACCAGTATGCTTTGAAGGCTGAGGAGAAGGTGAGAAGAAGACAACAGAATAACCCTAGAGGGAAGGAGAGACTCAAGGGGTAGATGAGTGTAGAGAAGCAGAGTGTTGAAGAAGAATCAAAATCTAAGTGGAATAAAGAACTAGATTAGAAAACATAGAGGTAGCAAAATTTTTTTGGGCAGATGTTTCAAGTGTGGAGAAACCGAACATAGATTTTATGAATGTAAGCTAGGAATGGAAAGAAGTTGTGTGGCAAATGAGGACCAGGAAGCTAAAGTTACCAGAAGTGAATGTGCACCAGAGAAAGGAAAATCCCTTATGTTCAGAAGAGTCATGATGGAGTAGAGCAGTGAAGATATCGAACCTACTCAGAGAAGGAGTCTTTTTCAGACTGTGTGCAAATCAGGTGGTAAGTGTTTCAAGGTTATTATGGATAGTGGGAGTACTGATAATTTGGTATCTGACGAGATGGTAGTGAGACTTGGATTGAAGAGGCTTAAGCACCCTTGTCCTTACAAGGTAGACCTTGGTTACAAGATGATCAAAATTTAGAAGTAAATGAGCAGTGTTTGGTGAGTTTTAGTATTGTACCTTTTAGGGATGAGGTCTTGTGTGATGTTTTATCTACGAGTGCTTGTCATGTCTTGTTGGGAAGAGCTTGGCAGTTTGATAGAGGAGCTATCTATGACTGTAGAAGAAATCTGATCACTATTGAGAAGGATGGGCATCAGTTCACATTGGCTTCTTTGAAGGAGAAAGAGAAGGAAGTGAGGAATCTGAGTCTTGAAAATATTTGCAGTAAGGAGAAAACGGTTGCTGAGGTTATACCGGAGGGTGGCATGGAGTTGCAGAGGGGTTTGATAGATAAGTCTGATGGTAAGAAGAAGCCAGATGGCAGTAAGGTTTGGTGGCAGACCAGATGAAGTCTTGTGGCGGAAATAAATCAGAGTTGCAAAAGAAAGAGAGCATCAGTCAGAGACAATGTGCAGGTCTGAAGCAGGGTAAACAAAATAAAGAGAGTTAGGAGTTAGAGAATCTGGTTGAGGTTCCAGAGGAGCTAAGAAAGAGATTTGCAGATAAAGAAGATGTTTGGATAAAAAATGAGCATGGAGTCTATATCCTAAGTCCTTTTCGATGTTCATGAGTTTCCTCTCATGGAACATCTCTTTCTACCTAGGGTGTCTGATGTAGGAGCATCCCCGATCTATAAGCAATCTTGCATCAACCAAAAATATTTCCTTTCAGTTTTGTTCTGTTCAAGTTCAGTGTTTTAGTTTCTGTGATCTTTTGGTAGCTGGTTGCTTTTCATTGTGGATCGGATTTTTGGTTTCTAGGTGTGTTCTTATTCTTAATTCTAGATTCTCAGTCCATTTGGGCTCTTTACCGGTGAGACGTAGCTTCTAGTTTTACTGTTCTGGTTCCTGGAGCAGTTTTTGAGTTTAATGATTAATTGTTGATTTCATCTCGCGCGGAGAAATCTCTTGGCGTGTGGTTCTATTTGGGGTCTTTCTCGATGATCCTTAGTCCTTGGCCGACATTCTTGTTGATCTGTGCTCCTTGGTTGTTCTTTTCCGAAGGGATTTTCTTTCATTCTTGGGGCTGACCTATTTACATGTTTCATTTTCCTGTCTTGGTAAATGTAATCTTTTATGGCCGACCCGGATATGTTCTGGAGGGTATAAATATTGTTATATGAGATCCTTAGTAGGTAGTTAGAGGTTTATGAGTTCCTATTTATGGGATTGATAATTTGAAGGTCTCTCAGAGATCCAAATGTATTGTATTCTGGCTTGCATGTAACCGGTTGGTTACCAGTTGTGTTCTAGCTTGTTAGCTTGCATGTAACCAGTTGATACCAGATGATCTATGATGATTATATGATGGTGCGGAAATCTGATTTTGTTATTTTTCAATGTGTTGTTGTTGCTTCCGTTGTGTTACTCTTGCTGCATGATCTAGTCTGTTATCTTTGAGGACTCACCGGATTATGGCTACACCACCAATTCCGAACCACATTCCATTGGGATTTAAAGACACACTCAGACCTATGGAGCCAGGTGGAGTCGGTGTTTGGTACCTGCAAATTCCTGCATCCACAAAGAAATGACATGACATATACATATATAATATCCGGCAAGTGATAGAGAATCACAACGACACATCCCACTCACAATGAGTAATGTGACATTGTCCCTATCACAAAGATAGTCATACAATAATTAAACACACCATAAGATCAACTCATCATAGGTAACCATGAAATAGGGGACCAGTACATCTGAAACATTATCAAGTGCATGATCAATATAATCCATCAATATAGTAAGGCATGTAAAATCCATCCAGCATATGAATACATATAAGATCCATCAACACATATACCCATCAAATCACATGATCAATAATGATAGGACCATCATCCACATAAACCATCAAAATGGCATATATCCACATAAGTCATCAGAGTATCATATGTCCAAATAATGTCTAGCATCATAATGAGAATCTGAATATAAATAGAGTCACGATCGCAATCTAAAAAATCATAAAATAGCATCTACGATATGAATAGAGTCATAAGCTATCATCAAAGTATGATCAATATGTCTAAATAAGTCTTATCGACACATAGATCAAAAGATAAATTGAGGAGGGACACTACAGTTAGGGTGTAGAAAATCTTTTTGCAATATTATTCTAAAAAATGAATTTATACATTTTTACATTATTATTATGAGACACACTATATGTCATTTGTATGTCAAGGAAATTTTGGGTAAGTGATCATTGATAGTAGGTATTGGTTGAATGTAGAGCATGTTAACTTCAAGGTGGACAATTTGGGGGTATGCCCTATAGAGGGCAAAACCTCTCTACTAGTCTTGTCCTTGAAATCTCTTATTTTATGTTGTTTCTTTATTGTATACTTGTCTAGGGGGTATACAGTAGCATGCGTTCTGCATTTCATAGGGGTTTAATGAATATGTTGTACAAAGTTGATAATATGTTTTCCAGTGTTTATTAATTTTTTTCCCTTTTTTTCTCTTTAGAGTTTCATAACTGATATATTTTTTTTATTGAAAATACATTTTAAACTATGATTTTAATCTTAGGGAGGTAATATATATGTATATGTATATGTATTTGCATACATACATACATACATACATACATACATACATACATACATACATACATACATACATACATGTATATATCTCTTTGTGTGTGTGTGTATATATATATACATTTATACACATATACATATACATGTACATATACATATACATATACATATACATATACATATACATATACATATACATATACATATACACATTCATATACATATACATATACATATACACATTCATATACATATACATATACATATACACATTCATATACATATACATACACACACACATACATACATACATACATACATATGCGTGTATGTGTATGTATACATATATGTGTATCTGTATGTATATATATACATGTATGTATGTACATACATACATATATATGTGTACACACACACACACACACACACACACACACACACACACACACACACACACACACACACACACACACACACACACAGATATATATATATATACACACACACACATACAAATACACATAGACATATATATGTAGATATACATATGCACGCGCGCACACACACACACACACATGTAGATACACATGTGTGTGTGTGCATACATATACATATACATATAAACATACACATATATATGTAGATATACATATGCACACACACACAGATATATATATATATATATGTGTGTGTGTGTGTGTGTGTGTGTGTGTGTGTGTGTGTGCATACATACATACATACATACATACATACATACATACATACATATATATATAGATATGTATATGTGCATACATATACATACATATATATGTATATATATACACACACATATACATACATACATACATACATACATACATATATTAATGTATATATATAGACACGTACATACATACATACATACACACACATACATAGACATATAGATATACATACATACATACATACATACATACATACATACATACACACACACATACATAGACATATAGTTATATATAGATATACATATATATGTGCATATTAGTTTTTTTCTTGTTTAGTCCTTTGTGCAGTTTTCTGTGTTCTTATCGGTTGGTACCAGTAGTTGCTTGTTCTTTGTGGCAGATCTTATTTTTGGGTTCTAGACGGTTTCATGTGCTTGATTCTAGATGTTTAGTTTATTTGGGTTCTTTTCCGATCATTTATCGCCTCCGGTTGACTATTTTTGGGTTCTGGGACACTTCTTGTGCTTACTAGTTGGTTTTCCTTCATTACCAACACGATACTTGGCGTGTGGATTCATCTTGGGTCTTGTCCGATGTTCTTTGGCGTATGGTCGACCTTCTTGCTTGTTGGTTAATAGATTTTCCCCTTTCTTCAAATTATAATGTTTGCTTTCTTTGAATAATAATATGACTCGTATACACCCCTTTGTGAAAGCAAAACAAATAAACCAACAATTGGATGAACCAATTACAAATCCATCCTCTGCATTGGAGGGTAGCTCCTCATATGATTTGCAATGAATTTTATGCAAAAAAATTTAAAATGAATACACTTTTAACTAGAAAGCATGAAAAGGCTTTAGCATTCATCTATCAACACGAAGGAATGCTTTAAAAATAAAACTGAAAAAATATTCTGAAGATCAATTCCAAATAAGAGCTCACAAACTCCTATTTCCACACATGTTCATTTCATAAATTCAAAGCAAAGAAAATGCATAGTAGTATGAAAACTGATCGATTCTCTCTCATGTCTCATAGGACAAGGGGGATCAACACAACTCAATCCACAATGAATTTACTTTTAAATAATGGTAACAATGAATTCAAAAAACATAAGAATAACTGATAACAAAATGATATTATGCACATTAGCAAATTTATCAATAAAGATCACCAATTCTTCAAACACACAGATTTAAAGACTGCACGCCATAATATTTCATTGATAAACCAGTCATTCTAGTTTTAAGAAATTCACAGAAAACAAATTTTTGTTTTTCCCTTGAAAAATCACCATTTTTTCGGACCTTAACATAAACTTACTTCCTAGCTTAAATAGACTCCAGGCTCATAGTTTGTTACATAATAATTAAAACTTCACTTTAACCAAAGGTTAAAGAAACCATTTTCTTAAAACAAGAGAAACTAAAATAACAGCCACAGAAAGGCTGACAACTCATCCCCTAATTGATCATGACTCCACCATGGCAGAGGAAGCCACTGGCCTATCTTGCTTTGCCGCAGAATTGTGCATGCCACACCACTCTAAATGTGTCGTCGAGAAGTTTGGGATGACTTGGAAATAGGGGAGTCCAATATGCTGAATTCATTGCTTCCAGACCTCCTTATCCATGTTTACCTGTGTCACCCTTGCCTTGTGCGCTTCCAGATGATCAGAACAAACCGTGAGAATTGACTCAATCCTGGATACTTTTGAGAAATCATCCGTAGTCAAGGATTTTGTCTCTCGAATGAACTGTATCCTTTCTTGGAATATTTTCATCATATCTGTGGTAGCTTCGATTGTCTGAGCATCATCTTTCATAAGTTGGATGTCAATGCATTTAAGATCTTTTTGCATGGTATCGATCAGATCCATCAATCCTTTTAGCAATTTGGTGGACTCCTCATGGCCCTGTTTGATAATTGAATTTCACCACTCCATTTTTTCTTTGATACATACAATACATTGTCATCCAAGCTCTCTACAGGTTTTTCAGCCAAGAACTTCATCACACCAAATTTTTGTATATCATTCATCTGTGCAAGAATTGCCACCCATTTGGTCCTTTCTTTCTCCTCGGCAACAATCTCTAATTCCAATTCCTTGCTCACAGTCACAACATCCTCATATAATTTCACCAGAATGACAATATAGTCAGAACCTTGCTGTACTATGAGATCAAGCCATTTATTGAACATCTCCGTGACCATTCTTTTTCTTTGAACTTGATCTAACATCTTTTGATTTGCTGGAGATTTGGGATCAAATGATACTACCACTTGTGACAAGGGTTGAGGATTTAGATGGTGAATGACATTAATGTACTCAATCATTTGGGTGATGATTTTCTTCAGCTCTTTTTTATCCTTTTCATCTTTCCTTGATTTGGAAATCATTCTCTTCATGGAAGAGTCCAAGTGTTTAACATCAACGGCTCGCGAAGAAACCCCCAAATCAATCTTTTCTACTGTGAAGTCATCTTCAGTGACTTTGTCCGAGTCTCTACCTAGAATAGGCTTAGCCATCTCGGCTGTCCAATGACCTGTTACTTCATCTACCTCAAGTATTGTCTGTGTTTTGAGTCTTTTCGGCTTGGACACCTTTATGAGACACTTGTTGACCATATCTTCCATAGGGATTATGATCGGTACAACACTACATTTCTTCCCAACAACAACCTCTAACCATCGTGAAGTGTTTGAAGGTTCTTTGGATGGAGGAGTTGTCTGGGTACTTAGTGAATTAATAATAACAAGAGTGTTCATTGGATTCAATTCACCCTATGTTTCTTTACCAATGTCCATTTCTTGTACCATAGGTTCACCCAGATCCTGTTGATTCATTATTACTTCAACCTCTTCACTTGGATCCAGGTCCACAACAATCTGGCTCAATGTTGGCTTTTTTCTCATTTTCTTGCTTCTTCACCGAGTTACTCGGGCTGCTATAGAACCTAACAGTGACCTTTTTGATCTCCTGGGTTGGATTTTTTCAACAATTGACTTTGAACCACCTGCAACATCAACAATTTCATTAGTGGAAGAAATAGGAAGTTGAGTCATAGCATGTGAATCAACTCTTAGTTCATGGGAGGATATGAACGATCCTTTCTTAAATTTCTGGTCTCTCAATTACTTCTCAGTTCTCCTTACAACTTTAAAAGTTTTATCTTGAATATTATCATCTTCCTTTTTATTCCAGTCAATCTCAGGGATTGGTTTTCCTTGAAATTCCTTGTTGAATTCAGGATCCAAAATATCTTCCACTGTTTCCTCTTGTACTCTGGATACATTGATAGGAAGCTTCATGGTGATTATCTATTGCAGAGTAAATCTTGACCACAATCTCCTCCTTACCTCATATTCATCACTGTAATTATCCGAGTAATCTTCCAACTAGGGTTCATGATAGAAGTGGTCGTCCACATTTAGGTTTTCCACGACATAACCTCTGCTATCAAACCTACGTCTAGCATCATAGGGCTGCAAGTTCATCTTCTTAAATTCCAATTCCAAATTTAAAGCATCGAACACAGACTTACAGCTGTAGTATCCAAGTTCAACAGGAAAGGCAACTCCAGATTTGGCTTTTTCCCCACACTTTTTATCAATATGAGCTAGTTGCCTACTCACCTCTATGAGTACATAGCTATCGAAGGCATACCTAGGTAGCCTGAACGGTTCACCTTCTAAACCACCTACCCAAAGATAGGTGAACCTAGGAAGGGATGAAGAAGCTTCCATATATACTTATCAACTCCATCACTTCAACTGACATTCTCTTGTTCACATCACCTTGTAGTTCAAAAGAAAGTCTCCCTGTGAAGACACCATTCCATCTGACAATATATTCTACATGTTTCTGCTGCTGTAACAAAGGATAGTAATCATAAACCCTCATACCATCCACCCATGGCTCATTGAGAAATCCAGACCAATCTCTGGTACAAGCTAATATGTAGAAAAGATAAGAGGACATATAAAAACTAGACATACCCACAAAGTTACTTAAACCTTCATGGAGTCTCTCTGCAATTACATGCGGCTAGTCAAGATATTTGTCACCTGATAATAGCACCTGAATGTAAAAATACATCCAATCTTCCCAATAAAAGGAGTTTGAATTCCCTTTTAGCCTATTTAGTAGTATAACAATGTCTCACACTTTTTTGATGAAGTGCTCTTTGGTAAGGGACTTTGGCAGTCGTGACCCTCCCTTTTGAACTTTAAGGAACCAGTTTCTTGCAATTACACTTCTATACACACTCTTCTTCTCAGAGAAGAAGGCGTATGAGGTCCCAATTGACCAGTCCTCATATGATTCCTTGTGGGGGATTCCCATCGCCACCATTACTGTTTCCCTATTGATACCAACTAGCAGCTCACCATTGCTGGTTTTTATGCATCTATTCTCAGCATCATAGCTATTCATACAAGCTACCACCAAATCTGGATATGATGCAGCGAGTGGAAATGCAACGGCTTCAATGAGACCACTTCTCACTATTTTCTCCATTATTGAACCAACTTGAGGGTTCTTGGCTCTTTCTAAGAAATCCCCCAGGTTGACATGAGCCAAGGAAGTATCATCTAGTTTTGGTAATATGCTCACTAAATAAGACGTCTGACCAAGTTTTAGTAGTACTGTTCTCATACTGCCTACCTATACTTTTAATCAAGCAATTCTAAAACAAGGTAGAATTCTTCTCCAACAAACTAAAGACTTTCTTCCTACAATTGATAAATCTTCAGAACTAAAGAAATGCAGCATAAGGGAATCGTTTGAACTCACCTGTTACCACCATGAATCTGTGAATCCCTCTCAGGAAAGTAGAGATGAATTTACCTTCAATGTCTCCAATTCGCTCAATTATAGCAGCTGCAACCCTTACAAATTATGAAGATCAATTCATATATCCTTTTTGAACAGACGGGAAAAAATTGAGAAAACCACACATGCTTAATAATGATTCATTTAAATGTGTGAAGTAACGGTGAAATGACTGAAAACCTGACACTTTCTTAATTGCCCATCACTTCCGC
This sequence comes from Cryptomeria japonica, assembly GCF_030272615.1. Lineage (NCBI taxonomy): Eukaryota > Viridiplantae > Streptophyta > Pinopsida > Cupressales > Cupressaceae > Cryptomeria > Cryptomeria japonica. Next base: position 165,902,642 of record NC_081405.1, read on the forward strand.
ACAAATAGTTAATGTTCTCATGATTACTTTCCAAATTTAGAATTTTAAACTGTTAGATGTCGAGAATATTCCTTCTTGGCTCGTTTCCTCCAGTGTTAACAAAGTCTTTAGAATTAGCTTGAAGTGAACCTTTTGAACCTTGAACCATCTCACATAGAGTTCAATGGTTCAAGTTTATCCGAGAAGAACAACAGTGAACTAGCGGCTCAAAACAATACCGGGAACGAGCAATAACCATGACTAACAAGCAAAGGACTTTAAACCTTGAACCGTTGAACTGCTGAACCAAAAAGACAATTGGTTCATGGTTCAAGTTCAAAACTGACTTAAAACACATTGACACCTGCTCGTTAAATAACATAACATAGTCGCGGCTCACAAAAAGATGTTTTGAACTTTGAACCAAAAAAGGTTCACGGGTTCAAAGTTCAAAATGCATAACAATAACGTGCTTGCCTTGGTGGAGATAAAGGCCGCTAAAGACATTTACCTAAAACGTGCCTTGAACCTTGAACCAATTGAATTGTTTGTAAAGTTCAATGGCTTAGGTTCAAAATGGAGAGGTACAAAAGACCCCAAAAGAATAGAGACACCAAAAGGCAACCCGCAAGCTCAGACAAAATAAAAGAAAATGTGGGGGCGCTAACATTGCTGAACCACATCTCTTGGTTGTTATTTTCCAGAAAGATTTCTTAAATCTTAGGGCCGACCTAATTACACATTTCATTTTCCTGCATTGGTGAATGTAATCTTATGAGGCCGACCTAGATATGTTACGGTGGGTATAAATATGTTATTATGTATTTATTTGTAGGGGCAAAGGAAGTAGAACTTAGAATAATGATCGAGATTCACATGTTGTGATCCAGTTGATTCATAGAGTCTCAGTTGGATTGTATCTGGCTTGAAGCCTGCATGTAACCGGTTAATTACCGGATGTTCTTTGATGATAATATGATGATTGCTGGAAGTTATAAGGCTTTAATATGATCTGTTTATGTGAATTGGTTATGTTTTCTTTCTTCTTTCATTGTGTCTCTCTTGTTTCATAAGCCGGTTGACTCTTTGAGGATTTTTACTGGTTATGGCTGCATCAAATGGTATCAAAGTTGGTTATGGACTAGTTGGTGGAAGAAGTGTTTGCGAACATTGAGGCATTCCTTGGGGTGGATAGATCGCCGATTCAAGGCAGGCTGCGCATGTGTTCAATAGATCACTGAGGGGAGGCAATTGTAGTCAGATCACCGAGTTGAGGCAGTTGACCAGAGTGGAAGAAGAGATACTACTGAGGAGGACAAACCCTCGGAGGGTAGAGTAGATGATGGAAGACTTCAAGAATGAAGTAAGGAATGAAATCCAAAATGCTTTGGCTGGTTTGTAGAGAAACCCTGATTCTGAGGATGAATATGAGGAAGCTCGTGAAGAGCTTGAGGAAGCGGAAGGACCAGAAGATGAAAGAGAGGAAAGATTCTTGAGAGTAGTGGCGTAAGCGAGTGAAGCTCATAAAGTTGAGGTTTCCAAGTTTTCTGAAACGCTGAACCTGGAGGATCTGATCGATTAGATCAGAGAGTTGGAGGACTACTTTGAGTTTGAGGATGTCAAGGACCCACAGAGAGTCCGGTTACCACAAACAAAGTTGAAAGGGCATGCTGCCTTGTGGTGGAAATAATTGCAGAAAGACAGAGTGGAGAATGGTGAATTGAAGATCACTTGGTGGAGATAGATGGTTGCAAGATTGAAGGCCAAGTTCATATCGGGAGACTACAAATTGGAACTGTTCAAGAAGTTGTAGAACCTAAAATAGAGAAACATGACTATGAAGGAATATACTAAGGAATTCTACAAGGTAATGATTAGATCTTGACATAGAGAGATGGACAGAGAAAAGGTGGCAAGGTACATCAATGGAATCGCTTTTAACATTCAAGATAAGATGAGTATGTTGAAGGTTTCCATAGTTGAAGAAGCTTATCAATATGATTTGAAATCTGAGGAGAAGGTGAGAAGAAGACAACCGAATAAGGGAAAGGAGAAATTCAAGATGAATGATAGTATGAAGAAACCGGTTGAAGAAGAGGAGTCAAAACCCAAGCGGAGTAAAGAATCAGAACAAAAGACACCGAGGAAAGGTAGCAGCAATACCGATAGGAAATTTCCTAGCAAATGTTTCAAGTGTGGAGAAATCAGACATAGATCCTATGAGTGTAAGCAAGGAATGGCAAGAAGTTAGATGGAAAGTGAAGAACCGGATGGTACCAGATCTGACTATGCACCGCAATAAGGAGAATCCCTTATGTTCAGAAGAAAGGATACCAAATCTACTAAGAGGAAGAGTCTTTTCCTGACTGTGTGCAAATCAGGTAGTAAGTGTTGCAAGGTCATTGTAGATAGTGGAAGTACTGATAATTTAGTATCTAAGGAGATGGTTGTGAAGCTTGGGTTGAAGAGGCTTAAGCATCCTTGTCCTTATGAGGTGAGTTAGCTACAAGATGATTAGAAGATAGAGATAATAGAGTAGTTTTTGGTGAGTTTCAATATTGGGCCTTTCAAAGATGAAGTTTTATGTGATGTTGTGTCTATGAGTGTTTGCCATGTCTTGTTAGGAAAGCCTTGGTAGTATGATAGAGGAGATATTTATGACCGTAGAAGAAACCTAGTTACTATTGAAAATGATGGGCAAAAGTTCACATTGATTTCTTTGAAGGAGAAAAAGAAGGAGGTGAAGAATCTGAGTCCTGAGAGAAGTTGCAATACTGAGAAATCGGTAGTAGGGGCTATACCAGAAGGTTTGAAAGAACTGGTTGCAGAGGTTTTACAGAAAGAGTTGATAGATTCCATTGCAGAGGTTATACAAGAGGGTGAACTGAGCTTGCAGAAGGATCTGACAGTTGAACCTAATGGTCAGGAGGAATTGGTCAACATGGAGATTATGGTGATAAACCGGATGAAGTCTTGTGACAGAACCAAACTTGAGTTGTAGAAACCGAGACAATGTGCAGATTTAAAGCAAAGGAAGACCAACAAAGGGAGATAGAGGTTAGAGAAGCCGGTCGAGGCACCGAAGGAGGTAAAGTAGAGGTTGGCAGATAAAGAGGATGTTTGGATAAAAAATAAGCATGGGATCTTCATTTAAAATCCTTTTATATGTTCATGAGTTGCCTCTCATGGAACATATTTTTCTACTTGGGTTGTCTGATGTAGGAGCATCCCCGGTCGATGAGCAATCTTGCATCAACAGAAAATATTTTCTTTCAATTTTGTTCTTGTTTAGTCCTTTGTACAATTTTCTGTGTTCTTACCGGTTGGTACCGGTAGTTGCTTGTTCTTCATAGAAGATCTTATTTTTGGGTTCTAGACGGTTCCATGTGCTTGATTCCAAATTTTTCAGTGCATTTGGGTTCTTTTCTGTTCAATTATCGCCTCCGGTTGACTGTTTCTGGGTTCTGAGATAGCTCTTTTGCTTACCAGTGTGATTCTTGGCATGATGATCCATCTTGGGTCTTGTCTGATGTTCTTTTGCGTATGGACGACCTTCATGCTGAACCACATCACTTGGTTGTTATTTTCTAGAAATATTTCTTAAATCTTAGGGCTGACCTAATTACATGTTTCATTTTCCTACATTGGTGAATGTAATCTTATGAGGCCGACTCAGATATGTTACAGTGGGTATAAATATATTATTATGTATTCATTTGTAGGGGCAGAGGAATTATAACCTAGAATAAGGATTGAGATTCACATGTTGTGATCCGATTGATTTGTAGAGTCCCGATTGGATTGTATCTGGCTTGAATCCTGCATGTAACTGGTTAATTACTGGATGTTCTTTGATGATAATATGATGATTTTTGGAAGTTCTAAGGCTTTAATATGATATAGTTATGTGAATTGGTTCTATTTTCTTGTTGCTTTTGTTGTGTCTCTCTTGCTGTATAAGTCGGTTAACTCTTTGAGGGTTTTTACTGGTTATGACTGCATCAATATGTATGTATATATATACATACATATATATATATATATATATATGTATGTATATATATACATATCTCTCTCTATATGTATATATGTATACATGTATACATGTATATATGTATATATGTATACATGTATATGTATATATGTATACATGTATACATGTATACATGTATATATGTATATATGTATACATGTATATGTATATATACACACACACACATAAACCAAAAAATTTCACATTCTCATAATTCGACGAAATCAACATATTGGATAGAGTTCATTAACACAATCCTGACACCACTTGAATCACGTCAAAAGGAGGCCGAACACAAAATTTATGTTCGGTCAAAGTTCGATGGGACTAGGGTTTCCAAATGCAGACTCAAGGCCCCAAAAAATTGATCATCTCCAAATCAGACAAAAACAACACCAAGTCGAAGAGCTCGTCAAGACGATTTGGATACTGCTTGAAATATGTATGTATGTCAATACATATACATATCCATATGCATATATATGTGTGTGTGTGTGTGTGTGTGTGTGTGTGTGTGTGTGTGTGTGTGTGTGTGTGTGTGTGTGTGAAACAAAGTATTGTATATTTTTCCTAATCATGTATATGCAACAAACTTATCATATTAGCTACCAAAAAACTATGATAGATAACATAATGAATATATGCTTATGAGTTCTTACAATTATGTCTACACCCATTTAATTATGTGTATAAAATAATTTTTCCATATCATTATATAATTCTGTAGCAATATTTTCATTTTGACTTCTAGGAGAAAAAAATAAAATCGATAGAGTAACAACAATAGTCATACTATTCCTAGTGTATATAAATTTCTTGATCCTTAAGAAAAGTACACAACTTTCAAGTTTTAATTTAATGGCCATAGATACGAACATTCTTGGAGTACTTATCATAGTAATGTTTAAATAGAAAAATTAGAAATGAAAATTACACCACCATGCTTTGAACATTTACAAGAAGAAGAGATAACATACCTAACAATACTTAATACATGTATTTAGAAGAAAATTATTGTTGCAATTTAACAATGTACGTACATATAGGGTAAATTCCATGTAGATATTTCAATATATATCCATGTCAATCTCCCACTACAATAATGTAAAAAGGACATACAAAATTGCTATATACTATTTACTTCTCACCACAATATAACCAAACGTGCTATATTTCTTAGGTAGTATCACATATTGCAAGGATCTTTACTACAATTGCATTTTTCTATATCAATTAAGGATTCAAACAACAAAGTGATTAGTGGTAGATGTTGTTCTATTAAAATATACTTTTGAAAGAACAATGTTTAAATTACATTTACCCAAAACTTGTCTTTAATAAAACCTTCTATTTATGATAAGAGAGCTCAATGATGTAAAATTATAGTATCCATATTTTAATGTTTTAGTGAGGGTATTCCAATGAGAGAAAAATATACCCATCCATCCAAAATGACATTAAAAAGCCATTGCATCACTCTAGCCATCCCTCAAGCAAGGAGAAATACCAAAACCCCAAGTTCACAAAATGAAAAGAGTTGCTACTCATCAATGAAAATATGAAAATGCATCCACATATTATTTTGGAAAGATCCAATCACACATTTGACTCAGTCATAATCCAGTAAGAAAGAGACTATCCGTTTCAAAAAAATAATGTTTAACAAACATTTGTAACAACTCCAAATAATTTAAAGAATTCATAAATATACTCAGCCATGCCATATTGAAGGCAATAGTACTTATCATTCTTCCTTGCACATCCCTTTTCTTGATATCCTTCATCTTTTTCTTTCTTCAAAGCATGTTGTACAATTTCCTTCTTCCCACCTCCTCCCAACCAAGAAGAAGACAAATCTCCAAAGAAACAAAAACTAGCCAAAAAGCTTCCCCCAAATATTCTTCCTTTTATCTTGAAAGAATCTTCTCTCAAACCCTAATTTTTTTATAATCATAAAATAATAAAAAAAGGGTTCAACTCTGATTTATGGGACAAGTTTCACTCTCCAAATTGTACCTAACATTTAGGTACATATCCAAGGTATTAAAAACCACCAAAACAAGATAAAAATTAATATTTTAAGGCAGTCTTTAACCCAAAAACTATATACATAACCATTTGATCAAATTAAGTGAAATTTTGTCTCTAAACAATTTGATATCCTATCACATGGTTCCCAAAGTCAAATAAATGAATAAAAAACAATAAAATTAATATTGGTCCAAAATTTCAAAGGAGAACCTAGATTAATTGACAACACCACATTGGCCCTTTCCTAAAATTCAAGAAAAAATAAGACTTCAAAAAGTGAAGTATATCAATGGGGTTTTGATGTCCCTCATTTTGCCTCAGTAGTACTTATTTCCTACACAATAGCTACAATGCTAATATAATTATATATCCAATATATGCATGGTTAGGCATTATAAAAAAATAGACCAATTCACTAATCTAATTAAGTTCACCTCTATTAGTTAATTGTAAATAATTCATATAATCATTCTGTAAGGTCCCGGAGACAACTGAGAGTGGGGGGGTGTGAATCAGTTGTCTAATAAATTCAAACAAAAAATCAATTAACCAACTTAATGCTTAATACCGGTAAACCAGTTAAGTATGCCGGTAGACAGTGTTAACAGTAAATTGCTATATTGGTAAGGATCAATACATGAAACATAAACATAAAGTCATCCACAACACATAACACCAATATTTGTACGTGGAAACCCTGTAAGGGGAAAAACCACGGTGGGGAACCTTACCCACAATCAAATGATACTACTGTAGATAGTAAGTGTACATAAATGGGGTCTGCACATGCAGAAAGGCCAACAGCCTAGAGCTCACCGCTCAATCACAAAATAGGAGTCACACTGACTACAGTTGGATGGTTAAATCCAATAAGAATGTACTACACAAAATAGCATCTTTATATGCTGGATTCAGTACTAGTGTAATGCTGATATGCTTCTACAAAAACCTAGCTTCACCTTCAAATGACGTCTTCATGTATACCTCTGCTTAATCTCGCATATACCTTTACTCAAATCTTTTTCGCATCCCACACTTGATCTTACAAATAAGATCTTACATTTATACCATAACCTAAGACCAATTTTAGTAGGTCGGCTCTACAAGATATTACAATAATTTTTTTTTACATACAATATAATATCCGATGCAATAACTGATTAAACATGTCAGCTTAATGCATTTACATCAATAATAAATCATCTCCATAGTGTGCCATGCTGCTCTGGAAAAGATAAACCTGCCGGTGTAACCCTAGATAACCCTGGACCTATTTGCCGGTAAAAGCAAATATGTAAATATGAATATACCAATGATTAATTCTTCAAAAAAAGTGTCCACACGATGTCTTTGACATTACCAAGTATCTTCCATATCATTCCAAGTGCCGATGAACATTATATCCTCCCGGTGAACCATATACCAGTAACTGTGCAATAGTTACTTGCTTACCGGTGAATGTTATTAGATCTCCAAAGTGCTTGTTTTCAGTAGGTGTTGACATCAATGACAAAACCATACCAAAATACCAACAATCTCCCCCTTTGGCATTGATGGCAACACAAGATGGAAAAACCATCAAAGTGCCAAAACATAAATGCCAAATACCAAAAACCAACAATCTCCTAAACAACAATCTCTCCCCTTGGGAGCAACATGTGTTTATCCAAAGATTTAAATACCAATCTCTCCTCAAAAGATAATGTGTTTTTCCATATATATCTCTCCCCCTTTGACATCAAATGCCAAAGTTACTGTTTATGGTGAAAATGGATAACAATAATAACGATATTGAAAGGCTAAATGAATTCAACCACAAAACCCTAGCCTAACAACAACAAAGATCCACCATAACATATGAAGATTACCTAAGACAATGCAAATCAAATGAAATCACAAAGATTATACCATCACATGTCCAATAGGGTTTGGATCTCCATTCTTCCTATCTCCATTGATCTTGTTTGATGTATTTGCTCTCAGATTTTATGTGCACAAGAGCTCAACAAAGAACGGAATGTGGTTGCAAGTAGGATCGTAGTGTAGTCAAGTGCATAAAATTCATTAGGGTTTGATAATGAAGGAAGTATCTCCTTATATAGAAGACACTATATGAAATGGAGGGATAAGATTGAGAGGTGTAAAAGGAGGTCGGCTATGACTAGAGGGTAGGTAGAGGAAATAATAAAATAATGAAAGGGGTAGGTAGTGTATGAATTAAGAGATGAATGACATGTGTCATGGGTAGAAAAGGTTAATGAATTAATTAAATAAATAAAGATTTATTTAATTAATAGAAGGAGTGAGATCAATTAAATAAATAAGATATTTATTTAATTTAGGAAAAGGATAATTTAAATAAATAAATGCATTTATTTAAATGAGAAATAAGGCTAGAAGAGGATAAATGAATTAATTAAATAAATAAAGATTTATTTAATTAATAGAGGAATTAGGCTTAGATAATTAAATAAAATATTTATTTAATTAGACTGGACAATTTTGGGTGTCTACATTTTGCCCCTCTTTGAGACAATGCGGCTTGTTGCGTTGTTTCAAAGAAGATAATATGAACTGATACAGAGTTTCCCCAAGATGGGAATGATATGCCCCCTCGAGAGATTGGATGAAAATGTCTGAAAAGATCACAGACAATCTCTCGATAAGAAAGAAAGGCTAGAATGGACTGACCAGATAAAGTGACAAAGTCACGGGATAATGAAGACTGACTCGGAAATGAGGGCTAGGGCTAGGGCTAGGGTAGTCTATAAGATAGACCACGAGGGAAAATACATCCTCATTGTCATCCACACATCCACGAGAGAAGAGTGCAGAGAGAGAAAAGAGCAGCAGCAGTCAGCAGCGATGGCTTTGGTTCATAGATTCAACCGCGTTCGCCGATTCTAGAGGCCAGCAGAGGCAGGAGAGCCAGTAAGTACCACAAAACCTCCTTGTACTTTGATTCATTTATTGTTGTCATTAATGCATGGTAGATAGGGCAATAAATGCGCTTTAGGTTAGGGTGCAAAAATGTCAAAAAACGTCCAGGCGCGTCTGCGTTGGTGCCAGGTGCGTCTATGCTCACGAGGCGTGTCTGTGTCGCCCAGGCACGTCTGTGCAGAGCATAGGCACGTCTGTGTCTTTCAGGTGTGTCTGTGTAAAACAGGCGTGTCTGTGTAAAACAGGCACGTCTATGCAGTCTTCAAGCGCGTTTATGTCAGGTAAGCGCGTTTGTGTCCAAAAATGTGAATTTGTGTCTTCTAGGTCAAATCGGCAGTTTTGTGAAGAACATACGCTGTCGATTGGATAAGCTGCTGAGAGGATACACTTAAGAAGGTCCTCTAGGGAAGACTAGGATAGATCAAGGCACTTTGTGATGAACAGTGAGTACCAAGATAGAGTACTTTGTGATGAACAGGGAGTACTAAAATATGAGCAGCACTTTGTGATGAACAGTGAGTGCAAATGTGAGCAGCACTTTGTGATGAACAGTGAGTGCAAATGTGAGCAGAACTTTGTGATAAATAGGGAGTGCAAATGTGAGAAACACTTTGTGATGAACAGGGAGTGCCAAACATGTAGTACTTTGTGATGAACAGGGAGTACCACTAGGATAAATAGCAACACTTTGTGATGAACAAGAAGTGTCACTAGGATAGATAACCATATGCACTTAGATAAAAAGTAGCATTTTGTGATGAATATTGAATGCCACAATGACTAACATGATTGATTTGCTTGACTGCAGGAGTATTTGCCTATGTTGGAGTCACGGGAGAGATTCCCGTCGACGCAGAGGTTGCGACTTGAGCTGACCATCAAGGAGCGAGCTGCGATTGAGGCTATGGGTCTGAGACATATTCTGTATGTGCCTAAGTTTCGGGCGAACATGGGACTGTTGACTGCTTTAACTGAGAGATGGCACTCAGAGACATGTACGTTTCATTTGCCGATGGGTGAGATGACAGTCACCCTTGAGGATGTATACAGGATTCTAAGGATACCGATCGACAGGGAGCTGATTCCGTACGATAGAGATGGAGATAGGGAGGCCCTAAGACGAGTGTTCCAGGACCCAAGATTGGAGATGAGGGCTGGACATGTGGCTTGGGACACCATGACTGCTACAGGATTGGCACTGCTAGCAGTGATAGGAGGAGCGATCAGTGGGTTCTTGTGTCCTGATAGAGTGACACAAGGGTTGGCTGTGGGCTGGGGAGGTGCACTGGAGACACTGGTGACACAACACACCAGATATGCTTGGGGACCGTGTGTGCTAGCACACCTGTATTATGAGCTGCATCAGTTTGTGTACCACGGGTCAGTGGGATTGGGCTGCGGGGTCACATTGTTACAGGTGTGGGCCTATGAGCATATGTTAGTGACGAGACCGATACATTTCAGAGGCAGAGGTCACGGGCGCAGTTTTGTACACTTGTATGACATGATCACTTCACAGCCACGGATTGGCAGGTTAGAGCACTGGCGGTGAGTGATTGATGATATTGACATGGTCATATGGAGGCCATACCTGGGATGTGAGCAGTGGGAGGATGATGCTGTAGAGCTTCCCTACACCTTTTGGAGCAGGTACCTGATTGGGCGGATGCCCTATGTGCTGGAGAGGCAGTTAGTGGACAGGGTGGGCAGGCAGTTCGGCAGGATTTAGCGGATGCCACGGGGTTTAGGCATGTATGCATGGACCGTCAGGGATCAGGCGCAGTTTGGGCCCCTATTATCATATGATTAGGCTGTGACACAACTAGTAGAGATGATGCCCCTACCCTGGGACATGTGGCCAGAGATTGAGGATGCCGGCATGGATGTCGAGTACACAACATACTAGGCCGAGCATCCATTCCCATGCCTGATGGATCCAGGAGAGCTACTAGATGGAGACGGTGGTGGTGATGGTGACGATGATGGGGGCAGAGGCTGACGAAGGAGGAGGGGGGCAGTTGGAGAGAGGAGGGTGGCGCCGTGGAGGGAGGGTGGAGAGGACAGGTAGGTTCGGGTGGTGAGGGGTTGCGGTGGATTACAGCTACAGGTGCCAACAGCACAGGGTCCCAGACAGGTGCAGGTACAGGGACAGGTACAAGGACAGATACAGGGACATGTACAAGGACAGATACAGGGACAGGCACCAGTATAGGCACTAGTACAGGTACAGGCACAGGGGCAGGTACCCATACAAGGGGAGCCAAAGGGGGCTGAGGCAGAGGAGGATGAGCTGACGGAGCTGAGGGAGATCTGCCAGGGATAGGCAGATGAGATCCAGGAGTTGGAGAGAGAGAGGGATAGGCTCAGGAGGTGGCTCATAAATACTGAGCGGGAGCGGGATCAGGCCATTTAGTGCTACACAGAGGTTGAGACAGCGCTGAGGGCTGGGAGGCAGGCAGCAGAGGACACAGGGGCTGAATATGCCTATGTCCTACGAGCAGGGGAGGAGATCAGTTATTGGTAGGATCTCTATTATGGTGCAGTGCCAGCTGATTAGTGGGCGAGGAGCTTCCATAGACCATCGCGGACAACGACAGCTACGGGAGGGAGCCGGAGGAGACAGACATCTAGTGGTGGGGTTATGGGTCCTCCACCACCACCAGATAGAGGGGACAGGAGGGATGATCCTGGGGCGGGTCCTTCGGGGGCTCAAATTTTGTCGAGGCCAGGTGGCTCCGAGGGAGGGAGTTTATCATAGCCGTAGAGGGCTCCCTATGTATCAGTATTGTATCATTTTATTATGATGATGTAGACACCTTTGGGTGATTGTAGCCATATGATTTTGACATCATTGTATCATGACACTTTATATATATATATGAGATGATTCATCTTTGCGGCAGCTATATGCATGTGTACCTATGTGATGAGATGATTCATGATGTATGTTTCTATGTGATGCTTATGATATGGATGCAAATATGTACATGAGGCAATGCAATATATTTTTTTTGTTCTTTTATGTTTTACATGTGTATGCAAATGTAAATGTGAATGTATGTAATGTAGATGAATATGATAATGCAAAAAATGTAAGCTTGCTAACATGTGTTGCATGCAGGATGCAATTGTGATATCTATATGTATGTATGAAATGCTTATATGTGATAATGCAGGTGCTACTACATGAAATGCAAATATTTTTGGTGTGTCATTATACTCAGTCATGTGATAGCAGGCTACGCGGACTCAAAAAGGATGATGGAAGTCAATCAAGAAAGGGGGATGAAAGATAGAAGATATGAAAGTGAAAGAGCTTCTTGTGCGTTATCATCATTGAGCTTTATTATGGCAAGTAGGTTATGACAATCGAGGCATATGTTTGACCCAGAAAGTCATTGTACTTGTTTGCATGGAGATAAGATAGTCACAAACAAGGAATGCCCCAGTTCATACTAGACTCACAGTGTCCTCATATCCTTGGACAAGTCATAGCATTACTAGGAGACAATCCACAGACAACAAATAAAAATAGGTGACGATACCCCATCCTCGCCTTTCTAGTCAAAGACATCCTGGAGATAGAATCTCTAGTCAGAGACATCTTGGAAAAGCTAAAAGACATGTCACCAAAAAATAAAATCAAAAGAAAACCAAGACTCGACACCAACATCCACTGTAGTCCTCAAGTTTAGTGTCTCTTGTCACTTGTCTAAGTCTTATTTGATTGTGGTCACAATGTTTACTTTCACAAAATGGATAGATAGCACTGAACCATAAAGTTGTCTAAGTCTGTTAAAAGATTTGATTTGTTGAAGCCCATTGTTGTTGCTGTGTCCCATCTGAAACTAACTGAATCCATGAAACTGATACTTTATTGCGGAGAAGATGAAACTTTATTACGGATCTGCGATGCAAATGTTGCTTTATTGCAGATTGTGCGCGGATAGACTGAAAGAAGCTGGAAGAAATTGTACTCCTCGAAACATGTGATGTTCTCAGTTCCACACCCATCACTAGACATAGGATTTTCCTTAGCCACAGATAGGAGCTGATTTATTATGGATGGAAAGGGAGGTGAAAAGGGAGATTTATTATGAATGGCTAACCAATCTTGGGTAGATCAATAACAAGCCATGACGGGAATGGGTAAGTTTATTGTGGATGAATAGGTTGTAAGTGTGTGTAAAGTGAAGTGACGAAAGTGAATTCTGAAGGAGGGAGGAGCAATGTCTCTACGCATGGCGTTGGTGACCCAGTTTTCACCATGGTACTTGCCCAGGGCGCCATCGAAGTGGTTTTCATCGTTGGACGAAATGTTTTTCTATTTTTCAATTTTTTCAATTTTTTTTTGTGTCACAAGGCGCCTGTTTGTTAGGTTTTCACCAAGTAACGATTTTTTTGTTTTATAATTTTTTTTGTATTTTTGAAATTTTTGATTTTTTTGATTTTTTTGTATTTTTGAAATTAGGATATTCCAAAGAGCTATGTGTAGAACCTATGAAGGTGCATGCTATTGATAGGATCCTCCAAAGGTTCACCTTCTATAGTTGAGAGCTGATATGCCCCAGATCCATATGCTGTTGTAATGATGTAAGGACCAAGCCAATTTGGTTTGAATTTGCCCTTCTTCTCTCTGTCTTGCTAATTTTTGGGGTTTTCTCTGAGAACCAAATCACCTAACTCAAATGTGTGAGGCTTGACTTTGTGATTGTAGCTACGACTCATTTGTTGTTGGTAAGCCTTGAGATGATTAAAAGCAGTTTGTCTTTGTTCATTCAGTAGTTCTAGTTCTTGTAAGTGAGAGACCCTATAGTCTTCATCACTGATAATGTTTTGCAAAGAGACTCGTAAAGAGGGTAGCTCAACCTCAACAGGCAAGATGGCTTCAGCACCGTAGACAAGTGAATAGGGTTTAGCTCCTGTAGGTGTGCAGACACTTGTGCGATATGCCCAAAGTGCAGGATTAAGTTGGATATGCCAATTACAGCCAGACTCATCGACTGTCTTTTTTAGGATTTTAAGGATTGTCTTATTAGACGCCTCAGCTTGACCATTACCTTGGGGATAATATGGCGTGGAGAAACGATGGGAAATATGGAAGCGGTCATAGAGTTCACGAACATCCTAATTTTTGAAGAGGCGCTCGTTATCAGTGATAATGGAAACAGGAAAACCGTATCGGCAAATGATATAGTTGAGGATGAACGTAGCAATCTGTTTTTCAGTGACTTGTGTGAGAGGCACGACTTCAATCCATTTTGTGAAATACTCTGTGGCAGTGATAATGAATTTATGACCATTGGAAGAAGGAGGATGAATCTTGCCTATGAGATCAAGTCCCCACTGACAAAAGGGCCAAGGAGATGCAATTGGTTGAAGTTCTTGTGCTGGTGCATGTATGAGGTCTCCATGAATTTGACATTGCTTACACTTCTTGACAAACTGATATGGGTCTTTTTCCATATTGGGCCAATAATATCCAGTCCTGATGAGTTTCTTGGCCAAGGTAGGACCACTAGCATGTGGATCACATATCCCTTCATGTACTTCACATAACGCAATCTGAGCTTCGTCACTTTCTAAACATCTAAGAAGAGTGCCATCTAGGCCTCGCCGGTATAGGATATCAGCTAAAATGACATATCGAGAGGATTGGCGAATGAAAGTGCGACGTTGGTTATTTGATAAATCAGGAGGTAGGGTATTGTCATGAAGGTATGTGAAAATGGAACCATATAACTGGGACTCGGGACCTACAACACATATCATCTCAGTAGGAATGATTTCATATGAAGGAACCAAAAGGTTATCCACCAAGAACTCATAGCGGGTCTCATTTGGAGGTAGATCGATCAGTGAAGCAATTGTAACCATGGCATCTACGGCTCAATTCTGCTCTCTTGGTATCTGCTCAAAATCTATCTTTGTGAAGTGTTGTTTCAGGTCATCCACCATTTGTTTGTAAGGCATTAATTTTTCATCCTTTGTTTGGTAATCATTAGTTGCTTGACAGATTACAAGTTGAGAGTCCCCAAAAACACAAAGTTCCTGGATTTTCCATTGAACTGCAATCCGTAATCCAGTTGTTAATGCCTCATATTCCGCTATATTGTTAGTGCAAGGAAATGATAAGCGGTATGATTTTGGTATAGAATCCCCTTGAGGAGTTATAAAGAGGATGCTGGCTCTTGCCCCATGCTGTGTGTATGAGCCGTCGAAGTACAGTTTCCATGGCTTTGCATGTGACATTGTTAAAATGGATTCATCTAGAAATTTTGAACTTAGAGGAACATCATCTATAATGGGAGCATCTGCTAATTGATCTGTGATGGCTTGTCCTTTTATTGCTTTTCTGTCCACATACTCGATGTCGAATTCACTCAGGATCATTAGCCATTTGGCTAGTCGCCCAGTAAGTGTTGCTTTATTGAGAAGGTATTTCAACGGATCGATTCTTGCAACCAGCTTAGTCTTATGAGTGAGCATGTAATGTCGTAATTTCTGGGAAGCAAAGACCACAGTGAGACATGCACGCTTAATTGGTGTGTAGTTTAGCTCATATCCCACCAATGTGCGACTGATATAGTATACTGCTTTTTCTTTGCCCTCAACAATTTGTTGTGCTAAGAGTGCCCCCAGTGCTGTTGGAGTAGCTGATATGTATAGTAATAGAGGCTGATCTGGAATTGGTGGCATCAAAACTGGTGGATTCAAAAGATAATCTTTGAGTGTCTGGAAAGCCTGTTGACAATTATCATCCCAGATGTTTTTATGTAGCAAGTGCCGAAAAGGATTACACTTATCTGCAAGTTGTGCTATGAATCTTCGTATGGACTGGAGTCTGCCTTGTAAAGATCAAAGTTGACTGATATTTCTTGGTGGTTGCATCTCCAAGATGGCTTTGACTTTTGCTGGATCAGCTTCGATTCCTCTTTTGGATACAATGAATGCTAGGAGCTTCCTGGAGGTTACTCCAAAGACACATTTCTTGGGGTTTAATCTTACTTTGTATTTTTCCAACCGATCAAAGATGACTGAAAGTATGTCTAAATGTGTATTTCTATCTATTGATTTGCCCAAGAGGTCGTCGACATAATCTTCCACAGTTACGTGCATGAGATCATGAAAGATAGTAGTCATGGCTCTTTGATATGTAGCACCTGCATTTTTTAGCCCGAAGGGCATGACATTCCAGCAAAAAATTCCCCACGGACAAGTGAATGATGTTTTGTGTTGATCCTCGAGTGTGATCCTTATTTGATTATAACCAGAGAATCCATCCATCAACGATAACATTTCATGACCTGCTGTGAGATCGACAATCAAGTCAATATTTGGTAATGGGAAGTCATCCTTTGGACAAGCTTTGTTGATGTCTCTGAAATCTGTACATATTCTGATGCTGCGATCTGGTTTATTGACTGGCACTAAGTTGGAGATCCATTCAGGATAATCAATTGGGCGTATGAATCCGACATCCAATAATTTCTCAAGTTCTGCTTTGACTAGTAATGCGACTTGTGGATGCATCTTTCTTAATTTCTGTTTCTCTGGTTTTGCCCCCGGTTTGACTGTCAAATGATGCATTACCAAATCCGAGTCTAATCCAGGCATATCAGCGTATGACCAGGCAAAGTTGATTTGTCGTTCTTTGAAGAAACTTATGAATTTTGACCTTTCTGACTCTGTCAACGATTGAGCTAGGAATATGTTGTGTGGAACCTCTTCTGTACCAATGTTTGTTTTGATAGTCTCCTCTACCAACATGGATGACTTTTCCTCATATGATGCTGGGAGAATGTCGAGCCTTCCATCTTCGAGTGCCTCAGAGAGCTTTTCGCCCTCAGATACGTCCTTTTTACTTTTTTGGGGTCAGACAGTGCCATAGTGTGGTTTTCACCATAAGACCCTTGGTTTGTTCTTATTTTCACATTTTTGCGACTGGAAGGTCCGACACCCTCACCAAAATATGCCACGCTATTGAGTTCTATAGTGTATCCCACTTTATGGTCCCCAGGAGGAAGATCATCTCGTATGCCAAGATAGTCAATAAAAGCTTCATCATTTTGGAATGTGTCAAACTGCGTAGGTCCTTCATGATCCCAATCAATGAGTTGGTGGTGAACAAGGGGAAGGCCTTTAACATCTTTGAAGTTAGCGGGGCTAAGAGTGAAGATGCAGTTATATTCGGGTATGTCAAGGTAATTATCGAGGTCATCGATGGCACTCTCCTCATCAGTCTCGATTGCGAACGAATCCAAATTATCGTCACTAGTAGCGCATTTTGGGACAGGTGTTCTCATCCTATGTGATTTCAACCTAGGACCTTGAGACAAGGACTGTGTGGAATCCTCATGGGTTGTTTCTTGACCAACTTTGAATCTTTTATAAAATTCCTCTTCTTCCGTGGGTTCATCTGGTTCTCTGAATATCTCGGTGAGCTCGTAGTCACTGGAAGACTTGTCTGAACCCCATTCCCATTCATTGGAGTCTGTGGAATAGTAATCCTCTTGTTGAATTTTGGTAGCTTTGATTTGTAAGGATTCTTCTATCCTTTGAGTGTGGACCTTGGAAGTCAAGAAACCAAGTCCTTTCGAGCGTTCCTTTTTAAAAGTCAATTCAGGTTGTAAAGGTTCAATGATGCCTTCCTTTCGTAACCCCAGAGGGCTTTTTCCATCATACCCAAATTTTTGTAGAATCTTGAAGCCTTTGTCATATTTCTCACATGGTAGACTAATGTGATCTTGTGTGTCATCTTCAATGTCTTTGTAAAGCATTTTGTATAAGTCTTCCTCTTCCAGTTCGCCCCATCTTTGAAAGGTAGTAGGGTCCCATTCGAGTACCGTGATGGATACTTGCTTGTTAGGATGTGGTCTTCCATATTCTTTTGGGGAACTCATGACTTGTCGTAAGTACATGGTTTGATTTAAAGTGTATTCCCCCATGCCCTTGTCCTGAAACTTGCCTTTAAGCTCACCTTGTTTTGATGTCGAAGGTTTTAATGACTCAGGATCAATGTATGCCGAAGAAGGAACAACTTCATGATTACTGGGAATGATGGCCTCAGTTTTTGATCTAAGATTATTGTAGTATATGAACGGATTAGGATCACCGTTAACTGTTACTTCCACTCCATTGTGAGGAAACTTAATTCATTAGTGATATGTGGATGGGACTGCCCTCATTTCATGAATCCAAGGATGTCTTAGCAATATGTTAAGTGAGATCTAGATCCAAAACTTGACAAACCACATCCTTCATAACTGGCCCAACTCTGAGAGGTAAGGTGACTGTGCCCTTGGACGAACGCTCTTCATCATCATATGCCTTGATGGTGATTTTATTTGTAGAATTCACAGCTTTATCAGAATATCCCAATTGTTTAATAGTGCTCAATGTACAAATGTTTAGACCCGCTCCTCCATCTATCAGGACTCATTTTATTTGATGTTTGTGTATGAAGGCTTCAATGTTTAGTGGTGCATTATGTGGCTGACTTACGGAGGCATCATCGGCTTCTGTGAATGTAAGGGAGTGTGGAATGGAAAGGTATCCCACCATGGCTTGAAACTGGTCCACGTTCAAATCAATAGGAATGACAGTGTCTCTCAAGGTTTTGTCAAGAATAGCTTTATGTGCAGGGGATATGCGTAGGAGCTCAAGAATGGAGATGAGCGTGGGTGTCTTCCCTAATTGTTCTACAAGATCATACTCAGGTTTGGTTGATGAGGAAGCGGTGTTTTTAGCTGGAGCACCTTGCAAAGTGAATTTACCTCAGCGGGTTGTGACATTACATTCAGAGGTAGGTTCGGAAGAAGATCCAACACCTTTTAGGACAATCTTGGGTCTCCGAGTAGAATTCTCAGGGTTTTTGTCCTTGATGATAATAGTAGAGACATAATTGTCCATCGAGATGTGATTGATGGTTGAATCATAGTTATAGGTTGCTCTGGTATAGTTGGTTTGGTCATCTGTGGCTTTAGCTTTTCCCTTGTCATGTTTTGGGAATGGTTCCTTAAACATCTCATGTTCTTGATTAGATGAGTGTCCCTCAATCTCAATGTCACCTCTATCAATGAGATCTTGTATGATGTTCTTCAGTCGATAACAATTTCCTGTTTTATGTCCCTTGCTCTTATGAAATTCACAATATTCATCATCATTCCACCAATTTGGTTTAACCTTTGGTTCATATGGAGGAAAATCTGGAACTGTGATTACCTTGTTTGCCACTAGCTTTTTGAAAACTGACTCAAGTGGTTCTCCCAATGGATTGTACTTCCTTCGTGATCTGGAAGTTGTTTGAGTATTCACTTGATTGTTTGTAGAACTTGATCCAGAAAAAATGAATTTGGGTCGCACTGTGTTGGCGTCAACAACACCATCATTGACTGTGTTCTTGTTTTTATTCCAAAATCTTGGCTTGTCTTTTCCTTTAAAGTCATCTTTGTTTTCCTTGAATATCTTAATGACTCCTTGTTCAATTAGGACCTTCTCTGTTGCTAAGCCTTTTTCAATGACGTCCTTGAAAGTGGATAAACAAGCTTTCCTTAGATCATAGCCAATGTCTTTGTTAACATTCTGGGTGAACATCTCTACCATTTGTTTTTGTGGAATTTCACAAGAGCATCTGCTGGCTAGATTCCTCCATCTTTGTAAAAATGATGCAAAATACTCTCCCTCTTTTTGCTTGGTGTTGCACAAAGTAGTGACTGATATGTCTGTCTCTATGTTGTAGGAGAAATGTTGAATAAATGCCTCTGCTAAGTCACCCCATGACTTAATACCAGGTGGAAGTTGGGAGAACCATTCCATAGCTTGATCGCCTAGGCTCTGTGGGAATAATCTCATCAAATATGTCTCTTCTGCTGCTACCTCAATGCAAGCTGTGAAAAATTGTCTTATGTGTGCCTTAGGATCCCCTTTTCCTCTATACTTATCAAATTTAGGCGTCACAAAGTGTGTAGGAAAAGGAGGCATTGGAATGCTCTTGTCAAATGGATAAGGATATATGTCTCTCATTGTGTATGTTGGCTTTGGTGTATTTATGTCCTCCATTTTCTTTTGTAAGTCCTTGATTTGTTGCTCCAAATTGCTCTTAGGTGGAGATCGACTTCTTGGACCATACCCCATCCTTGAGGCACCAATAGGAGGAGGAGCATGTTGCATATATGGATGATATTGATCATACACATGTTCATATGGAGGAGGTCTATAATGATGCTGCGTATATGGACCACTTGGCATAGATTCATGTTGAGGAATGCCATATCTATTTTGTCCCTGTATACCATACTCTACAGGCATGTCATGTTCTAATGTGTTGCCCCCAAATTTGACACGGGGTTTCCTTGTGTCCAAATTTTGAGCATGCCTTTTAATATCCAATTGCTTTGGTGGTTGATCCTTAGCATTGATATGTGATTGAGCATATTTCTCTGCATAAGACTTCCATAATGGTCTGCGAAGGTGAGTATCATATGCTTGACCATGTGTGTATGGGACCTCTGGTTTTTGAAACAAAGATGATGGTGATTCAAGTACCATATGTGGTCCTCTATTGCCTCCACTATTAGGTCTCCTTTGATCCATGTTGGAGTGAGGTTGTTGCAAAGGTCGATTTTCCATTATTTGAGACATGTCAAAATCATGAGGTATCTTGGCTCCACTTTGTGCCATCATTTGTAAGAAGTATTGTCTATCCCTCCTCATTATTTCCTCAACCAATCGATTGAAATGGGGATTCATAATGGATTCTTCCACATCTACTGAATGTACTGAAAAGTTGTCCATATTGTCATTATGTGTAGCATTGTTGTTTGTAGTGTCCATGTTCTCAACATTTGGAATGTTTCTATAGGCATCCATGTCAAGTAATGTAGTATAATCGGAATTGAAAAAAATATCATTGTCATACTCATAAGAACTCATGTTTGCAGACTCTTGAGCCTCTTTAGTTTCTCTCCCAGATTTTTGAAGATGGGTTTCAACCATGAACTAGGTATTGACTGAGA
This sequence comes from Cryptomeria japonica, assembly GCF_030272615.1. NCBI lineage: Eukaryota > Viridiplantae > Streptophyta > Pinopsida > Cupressales > Cupressaceae > Cryptomeria > Cryptomeria japonica. Next base: position 165,923,642 of record NC_081405.1, read on the forward strand.
TGTGTGAGACTAGATGAAAAATGGAAAAAGTATGGAAGATCAAGAGTTGGATGGAATGTAAATGAATCTGAAGTGTACTTGCAATGTCCAAAGTGTAAGACCAAGTATGTATGTAGTAGAGTAGGTGTGACTTCCAAAGAGAGGATAGTTTCTCTTGATGAGGTAAGTTGACCTTGACTCTAAGTAAGACCAAATGAGACCCAAAGGTGATAGACCTTGATGAGGGACCACTTAGCAAAGTGTTGTTGTATGTAGTATGTTGACAAAGTATGATGAGGACAAGCAAGTGACCTTTTGACTCAAGTTTAGACAAATGTGAATGTAATGTGAGGTGTGAAGCAATGATGGACTGTGTGAGACCCAAAGATAGGTTGAATGCTAGATGAAACCCTGGAGAAATGACCTAGGAAGCTCAAGAATTCTGAAACTGACTGTGTTTGTTTGCTGGATTGTAAAAGTTTTTCAATTCTAAACACAGACGCGCCTGTTTACTGCACAGACGCGATTTCCTGACACAGACGCGCTTTTGATATTTTTGTAAAATACACTGTTGATTCTGGAAACATAGACACGTTTCTGCCCTTCACAGACGCGGTTATACAACACAGACGCTATTATATCAGACATAGACGCATTTCTGCAAAATTTGTGCAATTTTTTCCAATCTGTGAAGTTGTTTTGTTGTGACCAAATCTGACTGTTTGACTGTTTTTCGTGACAAGAGGACACAGTGTTGATGAGGACTCAATATTTGCAAGTGTTTAGACTCAAAATGACTCTAAGAAAAGTGTGTTGTTTGATGTAAAATTGTTTTGCATACACTTGAACACAAAAGACACAATGTTTTGCTGTTTGGTCTTAAATGTTATGAATGTTTAAAATAAGTCAAGCACAATTCTTATGGCTGGCCAAGACAATAGTTGTTGATCCCACATGAGGTTTTACCCTCGAGGCTACACTATTCAGAGCGGATACTTAGATGCTTGACCTCACTGGCTCCACCCTCGACACTCACTTCTCGGGTCAGCCAAGCATCAGTCCCCACGAAAACTCCCCGTGGCGAACTTTGTATCTCTACTAAGAACCGTATGTGTGTGGGCCGCTACCAGAGGTTCGACCTCCTGCCCCAACAACTAGAAGGATTTGAGCTTCTAAAACAAAAAGGTGCTAGTAAGGGCATCCGCTCGTGTGGCCATACATGCGACACTTTCAGCTCTGTAAATACAGAAGGCTCCCAGCCGGTAGGGGTTACGCCCTACAAATGATCAAATAAATTTGATCAAACGGGTTTATGGGAAGACATAGTGTCGGTATGAACTAATCAGCACACGTTATCCATAGTTTTCACCATGAATACAGTTGTTTATAGTGGTTCGGAAGAGGTGGGTTTTCCTTGCTACCACTTGGGTCCTTCTCTTCTCACTAGTAGTCCTAATGACCACACGGGAAGACAGGCCCTCTAAAGATTAAACAAAAAGAGCCTATTGCTCAAAACACAAAAGACAATGATTCAATTTTAGTGCACCAATTGAAGTGTTTGCTAGTCTATGAAAACAAGACACACAATAAAAATCCAAAAACCCTTGCCAAGGACCTGCAACAAAGAGTTGTTAGTAGTTTGGATTGTTTGAAATAATCACCCCTTCCTGTAAGCACACAAGTTAGGTAAATTTTAGATCCAAAAGAATTTGTGAAATAGGGACCTTCAACCAAACGATTTTGCTTTCAAGACAAGCTGCACCAATTTCGTTAGCTAGATCTGAAAATGTTAGCTCAAAATAAACCAGATCTGAAACATTAAATGCAAAAACCCAAAACTAAATCAATAACTCAAAATTTGAAATCGATGCATACAGACGCAATTACCCTCGACACAGACGTGACTTCGTGACACAGACGCGGTTCTATGAGACACAGACGCGGCTCCAGAATGCAGACGCGACCTCTGGACACAGACGCGGATAAAAACACCGCAGATGCGACTGAGGAACTCAAACGCGATTTCCAGAACCTGCAAAAATAAAATAATGCCGATAACAAAGACGCGATTCCAGATGTTGCAGACGCGCTAGAAAATAAAAAATGCGATCCAAAAGTGCACAGATGCGAAAATATCAAAATGCTGTCGAAAATGTCAGATTTGCAGCTTCAAAACACAAAATCTGCAACAAAGATGTTAAATGCAAAAAGGGACAAGAGTCCCACCGGGCGTGCCAAAATGTTTATGGTGAAAATGGATAACTATAATAATGATATTGAAAGGCTAAATGAATTCAACCATAAAACCCTAGCCTAACAACAACAAAGATCCACCATAACATATGAAGATTACCTAAGACAATGCAAATCAAATGAAATCACAAAGATTATACCATCACATGTCTAATAGGGTTTGGATCTCCATTCTTCCTATCTCCATTGATCTTGTTTGATGTATTTGCTCTCAGATTTTATGTGCACAAGAGCTCAACAAAGAACGGAATGTGGTTGCAAGTAGGATCGTAGTGTAGTCAAGTGCATAAAATTCATTAGGGTTTGATAATGAAGGAAGTATCTCCTTATATAGAAGACACTATATGAAATGGAGGGATAAGATTGAGAGGTGTAAAAGGAGGTCGACTTTGATTAGAGGGTAGGTAGAGGAAATAATAAAATAATGAAAGGGGTAGGTAGTGTATGAATTAAGAGATGAATGACATGTGTCATGGGTAGAAAAGGTTAATGAATTAATTAAATAAATAAATATTTATTTAATTAATAGAAGGAGTGAGATCAATTAAATAAATAAGATATTTATTTAATTTAGGAAAAGGATAATTTAAATAAATAAATGTATTTATTTAAATGAGAAATAAGGCTAGAAGAGGATAAATGAATTAATTAAATAAATAAAGATTTATTTAATTAATATAGGAATTAGGCTTAGATAATTAAATAAAATATTTATTTAATTAGACTGGACAATTTTGGGTGTCTACAGTTACAAAAATCAAGTTCATACAAAATACCAACTACTCCCCTTGAGAAGTAGCTTCCTCATCAAAGACCGGAGTAAAAGATTTGTCTTTCAATTCTGCCGGTTGATGACAATCATCAACTATCTAAGTCTCTACCGGTGGTGGTATGAATCCAAGCTGATCTCTGAGATATTCAAAGGTCTCCTTAGGCAAAGGTTTTGTGAAAATATCTGCAAGCTGTTCTTTAGTATTCACATAAACCAGTTTTATCTCTTTTTCTTCAACTTTTTCCCTTAGAAAATTCAGTTTGATAGAAACATGTTTTGTTTTAGAATGTAATACCGGATTCTTAGATATATCAATTGCTGCAGTGTTATCACAATATATAGTAATGGGTTCTTTGCATTTTACCTTTATGTCTTTCAACATTTGCTTAAGCCATAGTACCTGTGTACTGTTAATTGCTGCTGCAACATATTCTGATTCTTCTGTTGATAAAGATGTACAACTCTGTTTCTTACTCAACCAAGAAACTAATCTCTTTCCAAGAAAGAATGCTCCTCTAGTGGTGCTTTTTCTATCATCCAAATCTCCTGCCCAATTTGCATCTGTGTATGCACATAGGTCAAAATTTTCATCTCTAGGATACCATAATCCAAGATTTGCTATGCCTTGTAAGTACCGGAAAATCCTTTTTACTGCTGATTCATGATTTTCTTTAGGATTACCTTGAAATCTAGAAACAATACATATTGCATTCATAATATCAAGCCTGGTTTGTGTTAAATACAGTAAGCCTCCTATCATGGATTTGTATCTAGTTGGATTAACAGGTGTAGGTTCATCCCTAAAAAAAATAGACTAATTCACTAATCTCATTACGTTCACCTCTATTAGTTAATTGTAAACAATTCATATAATCATTTCAAACTCATCATCAAAGGAAATGAAATCTTTGACAATTTTCTAATTACTAAGAATGCCATTGAAAATAGTTAATGTTTGTAACCTACCACTATATTTGGGTAAAAGTACAAAGTTGCATCACACTTTTAGAAAGGAAATGGTCAATGTTGATTCAAATTTTTAAATTAAATCAATAGAAAGTGAAATATATGTTTTAAATTTTTAAATGATGTAAACTAATAAAATTTATATTCTTTTGTCTATTTTATGTTTATAATTTTAACAAAAATTTCAAAAATTATTTGCATATAATTTTTTATAAAGTAAACACTATAATTTAGTCGCTGATAAAATGCTGAAATTTGAAGTTACACAAGCCACCACACTTTATTTAGTAAATTTTACCTTTTTTTCTTGAATTTTTTTGTGTACATTGATAACTTGAAACTTTAGTGCATGGATATATTTTTTACTATTACACAAGCCACCACACTTTATTTAGTAAATTTTACCTTTTTTTCTTGTATTTTTTTGTGTACATTGATAACTTGAAACTTTAGTGCATGGATATATTTTTTACTATTTTAAAAAAATATGTATATTGATAACTTGAAACTTTAGTGCATGGATATATTTTTTACTATCTTTTATAAATATATATTTTTCAATAAATTTGAAAAGTTGTGTGTGCTAAAATATAACTCTTTCCAATTGCCACCACCTTTTTTCTTAATTATTTATGCAAATTAGAAAATAATTATATCATCTTGACATAGATTCTTTTCTCTACTGCATCATATTTTTTTCAAAATTTTTAAATAAATTTTAGTCTTTTTCCTTGACAAGATATTCAACATGTGTTGATGACCTACATTCAATAAAAATAAAATATAAAATATAAAAAATAATTAAAGTATTAAAAGATATATATTTTGGAAAATTCACTTATAGATCTATAAATTAAGGGTATTTTTACATTTCTATTTTTTTTTTAATAAGAGTAGGAGTTGTTGAAACATCAAGTTTTTTAAATTTTTAACTTTTCTTGGTAATTAGACTCAAAGTGGTATAAAATATACATTTAGTAGAAATTTCCAATTAGAAAAGTTGTGGCTCATATATAACTTAGCTATAATGAATCTATATAGACCATATGTTTGAATAAAATTAATTTTTAGTTAGAATTACTTAAATTCACTTGTGTTGATAAGTTAGCTTGAAATGTGACACAATTTTGTGCTTCTACCCAATTACCTGAAGTTTACCTTTAGACCAATTAAGGTTTCCTTCACTTGTATTTTTGGCTACCAATCTCCTTGAACTACTTGAAAAGATTTTGAAAATTTTAACCCCTCTTCTCATGTAACATCCTCATCAAAAGATATCAAATGCATTAGTACAATCATTTGTCTAGAGCTACCATATCGACCCTTATCTTTTAATCATCTAAATTAACTCATTAAATCATGTTTCTTAAAAATAATCCAATCATAACATATCACACTGAGTCCTAGACTTGGCTAGACAATAACCAATCCAAACTGATAATGCAAATAGTTATCAACAATTAGTTATGCGACATTTCTAAAATAAATGATTCTTAAACTTAGTCATTTGAATCAACACATCATTTGAATATGAAACATATGACAAAGCAAAAAAGCTAATAACTTTTCCAAATAAACAATTCAGAAGAGAATTATGTGAAAATCCTTAACAATAATAATAATGAATTTTACAATAGGTCTTGATGCTCTGCAAAAATGATTAGAAAATCTGTTTGATGGCAACACACACAAGAGCACAAGAAACAAACGTTAGTGTTAGCAACAAAAGATTATCCTAAACAGGCATATCAAGAGAGATATTAAGCATGAAATAGAAAGCATATAAACATAGAATAGATAAACTATACTCCTCCAAATGCTAATCAAGATGCTCATAGTTGCTCCTCCCTTGTTCCTCTCCTCTTCAAGTTCCACATGAGTGTAGCTCTCATCTTTTAGCACTAGCCATGGATGCCATATGGAGATTCAAGATGGTTGAATATGATAAGAAAATGCTATGCAAGTGTAGATAGTGATGGTATGAAAAATCTCTATGCTAATACTAGTATAACAACAATACTCTAATAGTTCCTTCTTTGCTTGAGGAGAAGGGTTCTATTTATAGAAGAAATGGGGAAATGAATGGTTAAGATTGATAAATCTTAACAAGGGTTAGGATTGAAAGATATTCAATCCATGTGAGACTTTCAACCCAATCCCATATTGACAAGTGTCACCATGAGGAGGATTGAGAGGAGAGATAAGGAGCATTGAATGCTTGAGGGGACATGATGGTTACCCTAGGGGGTTGGGTTAGGGTTAGGTTAATGGATATTCCTTTTATCCAAGGGATAAAGGAATGTGCAAAGGTTAAATGGTCACCTTAGTCAAAGAAATAAATGCTTTGAAGAGACCCATGAGTCAAAAGGATGGTTAAGTTAGAGGAAAGTCTCTAACCAAAGGTAAAAGGTGAGTTAACCATAAATGGTTATGTAAGAGCCTTTAATGGTTTGGAAGACTTTAGAGGTTAACCATTTGAAGACATAAAACCTTTAATGGTTATTGAAGGCTTTGGAGGTTTTTGAGAAGTGACTTCCTTTTATTTAGGAATGTGACAATGATTAGGATAGGATTAGGCTAATTAGAAGGAGTTAGAAGAAACTGGAAGGGATTTAGGCATGCAAGTGGGAGGAATTTTGGGATTTTCAATTAAAATAAAATCATTTATTTCAATTAAATGGTGTAATTTACATTTGGATAAATATTTAAATAAATATTAATTTATTTAAATGTGAATGTGAATTTTAGATTTAAATAAATCTTAATTTATTTACATGAGAAAAAGGAAGACAAAGCATTAAATGCTTGAAGACTTTGAGAGAAACCATTAAAGACTTAAGAAGACTCTAGAAAGAAGCCATTAAGTTTGAAAACTTTAAGGGAAACCATTAAAGGTTTCAAGTGGGTGAGGATAAATAGGATTTTAAATAAATAATTTATTTATTTAAAATAGTTGTGCAACTTGCATTTGTAGGAAAATGCAAGTGGGTGGAGGATAAAGGTGATTTAAATAAATGTTAATTTATTTAAATGTGAGAGATGGGATTTTGGGGGATTTAAATAAATATTAATTTATTTAAATGTGAGAGAAGATTTAATTAAACAAATATGATTTATTTATTTAATTAATGGTCTGAATTTGGTTAAGTGAATTAAATCAAATAAATTGAATAATTTATTTAATTAATAGGAGAAGAGGGTTAAGATGAATTAATTAAATATTAATTTAATTAATTATTGATTGATGGTTAAATAATCAAATAAATACTAAATATTCATTTAATTAAGTGGACAGATTTATGTGACTACATTTGCCCCTCTTTGAGATGATGCAATTTTATCGCATCATTTCAAAGAAAGAAAAATAGGTGTGAAGAAATATGCCTCAGAAATGTTAATTTAGTGGTTGGTATGCCCCCTCGAGAGATGGGCCGATTTTTTTGGTTGAAAAAATCGGGCGATTTCTCAAAAAAGAATAAGAAGTGGAGGGGAGGTAGATTATAAGAAATTAGCAATAACGGTGAAAGAATGGAAGAAAACAGAGTGAATACAGAGAAATGGCAAGCCAGTGAGTACCCATAGGCTATGCAGGAGATACAGTGCAAATGTGGTGTTGTGCTTTTGATTGATACTGTACAATTGATCAAAATTGGTTGGACAATCTGGTGCAATCGGTTTAATTGCCCCAGTCGAGTCAAAGCATGACAGTTGATGTTAGTTGTTCGCTTGGACAGGATAAAGTCTGAGTAAGTGAATCAAAGTGACCTGATGGTGACTTAGACAATTGATGTAATTTCCCGATGAAGTCAAGGTATTTGAAGCAAAATACTCATTGAGACTTAGACAATTGATGTAATTTTCCGTTATGATTGTGTTTGATTGGTTGATCAATTGATAGTGTGTGCATGTGATGGATGGTTGTGGTGAATCATAGTAGCCCCGTTGAGACTAGGTCATTATGATAAATGACTGATGTAGTCTAGGTTTGCCATAATCGATTACCTGTTGAGACCCAAAGATACTTGATCAGAGTATCTGTTGATAGTCTAGGTGTGTGTGAGTCGATGTGCCTGTGTAGAAAGAGTAATATTGGCTTGATTGGGTTGATGAGAGATGATGTAGGGTATGTGATTCTGATTACCAAGATGGGGAGGGTGAGGGGAGGTTCAATGTTAGATAGAAGAAATGGAGGACCTCTGATGCATTCCTATGGAAGAAGAGGAAAATAGAGTATCCATTGTCATTACTATGTATGCATGATATGCAACTATTTATGAATGTATGGATAGATGGAATGCAATAGAATGCAATATATATAGATGAGATGGAATGACAATCCATAGTGCTTTATTTTTCATCATTGAGCTTTAAAATGTTATAAGAAAATATAAGCAACTTGACATAATGATTCAAGATGACATGAGTATTCCTTACATGAATTTTGATATAGCAAGTTAATACAAGCAACTTGATATAATGGATCATGTTGACCTGAGTATGCTTACAGAATAGACAAGGATTATCTCCTTTCATGCATGACTTGGAACATCCTTCTTGATCTTTTGCCAATCATATCCCAAGACAAGTTCATACCATAGTAAGAGATAAAACCATTATCGAGCTTGGATGAGGCAGTAGGAACCAAAGATGGAGTGTTGTACTTGTAAGCAAACACCATATATAAAGAATAAAGAATATGGACCCTCGATAATGGTTCATGCTCATATGGTCGAGGTATATGCTATAGTTAGCAAGTCGTAGTGATCTATGACTGTATTTTGCCTATGATCACATAGCTTAGTGAACTTCCCACATAGACACCATTAGTACATGCCCCAGTACTTCATCAGAATAATTCGCAGAAGATACACAAACAATGCTGTAGGAACCTGATATATATAAATGAATGAATAACCTACAAACCGAACCAAGTACTTGATAGCTTTAAACATAAATTTCTTGTCTAAGAAAACATGATCTTGTCTTTGTTTTGGTAAGGAAGGATGCATCCTTGCTTAGACAATTTGCATGTTTGATGTTGATTGTTTGGTTGATTGGATAAGTGGTCATCATTTGATTATTTCACCATGTTTGTGTGGTATCTATTTTGAAAAATTTGTATATACAAAGCATTGTCATGTTTTTGTTTATTTGATATTTTTTGAGATTTTTGGATTTTGTGAGATAGTTTTTCAATGTTTTTGGTATTTTGATGATTGTTTTGAATGTTTTTGGTATTTTGTGAGATAATTTTCCAATGTTTTTGGTATATGGAGAGATAGTTTTGAATGTTTTTGGATTTTGTGAGATAGTTTTGAATGTTTTTGGATTTTGTGAGATAGTTTTGAATGAAGAATCAATGAATCACAAGTAATGTAGAATCCACTTCCATCAAATAGATTAAAGGTATTGCCCCCAGTTTTAGGCATGACTTTGAAAAAGCGGGATGCAAGACACATGAAGTACTATCCTTAATTGTAGATCAATAACGAGCCATGGTTTGGACGGATGGATGAGTGAATGTGATCGCAACAAGTTTGAAAGACAATGGAGCCATAGCCTTTACGAGTGGCACCTATTTGCCAGGTTTTCACCATCGCACTTACCCAAGGTGCCATCGGAGTGGTTTGTTCACCATTTGGATGCATGTTTTTTTTGTTTTTTTTTGTATTTTCTTCAGGACATTTATCTGAATGTTTTTTGATGTTTTTGCGGGTATGAATGGGAGCCTGATGCTCTGTGTAGCTTATGTATAAAATCATTTGAGGTTCATGTTGTTGATCAGATCTGCTAGCGGTTCTCCTTCGGAAGTAGCCAACTAATATGCCCCAGACCCAAATACAACAGTGATAACATATGGACCCAGCCAGTTTGATTCAAACTTCCCCTGATGTTCTCGGTTTGGTTGGTTATGAGGATTCTCTTGAAGAACAAGATCACCTACCTCAAATGTGTGAGGTCTAACTCGATGATTATAGCTTCTGCTCATATGCTGCTGATAGGCCTTGAGGTGATTGTATGCAGCTTGTCGTTTCTCATCAAGTAGCTCTAAGTCTTGGAGACGTGATACTCTGTATACTTCATCATCGATGAGATTGTGCAAGGAAACCCGTAGAGATGGTATCTCAACCTCGATAGGTAAGATAGCTTTTGCGCCATATACTAGTGAGTAGGGAGTTGTGCTTGTAGGGGTTTGAATGCTAGTTAGATATGCCCATAGTGCTAGATTTAGTTGAACATACCAATCACGACTGACATCATTGACTGTCTTCTTGAGGATTCTCAATATGTTCTTGTTTGATGCTTTGGCCTGACCATTTCCTTGTGGGTAATAAGGAGTGGAAAAGCGATGTTGGATATGAAACTTCTCACAGAGCTCACAGACATCTTGATTTTTGAAAGGAAGACCATTATCTGTGATGATGGACATGGGCACACCATATCGGCAGATGATGTAATTAAGGATGAATGAGGTGATCTGCTCGCCAGTGACTTGGGTAAGTGGAACAACTTCAATCCACTTTGTGAAGTACTTGGTGGCGGTAATAATGAATTTGTGGCCATTAGATGAAGATGGATGAATCTTACCCACAAGGTCAAGTCCCCATTGACAAAAAGGCCATTGTGTTGTGATGGGTTGCAATTCCTGTGCTGGCGCATGTATCAGGTCTCCATGAACTTGGCATTTCTTGCATTTTCTGAGAAAGTAATAGGAGTCTTTTTCCATAGACGGCCAATAGTATCCAGCGCGTATGATCTTCTTTGCTAGGGAAGGACCGCTTGCGTGAGTTCCAAAAATTACTTCATGTACCTCTTCCAAGGCCTTTGTTATCTCATCTTGTTCCAGACATCGAAGGAGAGTACCATCAAGACTGTGTCGGTATAGGGTTTCAGCAATAATGGTATATTGAGCGGTTTGGCGAATGAAGGTTTTACGTTGGTTATTCGACTGGTTAGGAGGAAGTGTGTGATCGTGGAGGTAGGTGTAGAAATCACCATACCATGGGGATTCAGAACTGACAAGGTGATATATCATCTCGGATTCGGGATATCATAAGCGGGAATCCAAAGGTGTTCTACCAAGAACTCGTAGCGTGTTGAATTCTGTGGAAGATCTAGGAGAGATGCAATTGTAGCCATAGCATCAGAAACTCGATTCTGATCTCTGGGTACTTGCTCAAAGGTGATAGTAGTGAATGATATTTTTAATTTGTCCACCATTTGTTTGTACGACATGAGTTTGTCATCCTTGGTCTAATATTCATCTGTTACTTGGCGGATGACCAGTTGGGAGTCGCCATATATCTGTCGCTCTTTCAATTTCCATTGGACGGCTAGTTGGAGTCCTATGATCAAGGCCTCATACTCTGCTATGTTGTTTGTGCATGGAAATGTGAGCCTGTAAGACTTTGGGATGCTGTCACCTTGAGGTGTGATAAACAAAATGCCTGCCCTCGAGCCATGCCTAGTGTATGAACCATCAAAGTATAGTTTCCATGGTTGTGCTATTGTGATCATGAATAGCTCTTCATCTAGAAAATTAGAAATGAGAGGATGATCACCTATGAGGGGAGCATCGACCAATTGATCTACAATAACTTGGCCTTTGATAGCCTTACGATCCACATACTTGATGTCAAATTCACTGAGAATCATCACCCATTTGGCCAAGCGGCCTGTCAATGCTGCTTTACTAAGCAAGTATTTGAGTGGATCAATCTTTGCAATTAGCTGTACTTTATGTTTAACATATAGTGCCTCAGTTTAGTGGTTGCCAAGATTACTGCTAGGCAAGCTCACTCAATAGGTGTGTAATTGAGTTCATAGCCAACCAGTGTGTGAGAGATGTAGTAAACAACACACTCTTTTCCTTATGCATTGTGTTGTGCCAATAGTACACCCAATGCTATATTTGTTGCTGATATATAGAGTAGTAGAGGCTTAATTGCATCTAGTGGGATCAACAATGGTATATTCATGAGATAGTCTTTAAGCATCTGGAATGCTTGCTGGCATCTAGTATCCCATTGAAAGCAGATGTTTTTGTGTAGTAGGTGTGTAAATGGGTGATACTTATCTACCAGTTGTGCAATGAATCTCCGAATTGCTTGTAGCCATCCTTGTAATGTCCTTAGCTGACTGATGTTCTTTGGAGGTGGCATGTCCATGATTGCTTTGACCTTTGCTGGATCGACCTCAATGCCTTTGCTTGAGACAATGTATCCTAGAAGCTTCCCTGAGGTTACTCCAAAGACACATTTCTTTGGGTTGAGTCACACATGATATTGTTCCAGTCTGTCAAAATTTTTATCTAATATTTCCAGATGACCTTCTCTTGGGAGTGATTTTGCCAGTAAGTCATCAATATAATCTTCCATTATGGTATGCATCATGTCATGGAAGATGGTGGTCATTGCTCGTTGATAGGTCGCTCCTGCATTCTTTAGACCAAAAGGCATTATATTCCAGTAGTATGTTCCCCATGGACATGTGAAGGCCATCTTATGTTGATCCTCTGGTGTGATCTTTATCTGATTGTATCCTGGAAAGCCATCCATGAGTGAAAGCATGGCATGTCCAGCTGTTAGGTCCACTATTATGTCGATGTTTGGTAGGGGGAAGTCATCTTTAGGACATGCTTTATTCAGATCTCTGAAGTCAGTACAGATACAAATGCTCCCATTTGGTTTGCCGACAGGCGCAATATTGGATATCCATTCTGCATAATCAATTGGTCTAATAAAACCAACATCTAGGAGTTTCTTAAGTTCTTCTTTGACCAGTACTGCAATCTGAGGATGCATCTTGTGAAGCTTCTGCTTGACAGGTTTGGCTCCTTCTACTACAGTGAGGTGATGCATGATTAAATCAGGATCAAGCCTAGGCATGTCTGCGTATGACCATGCAAAGTTGATCTGACGTTGCTGGAAGAACTCTACAAACTTAGGCTATTCCTTTGGAGTTAAAAGAGATGCCAGATGTATGTGGTGAGGAGTTTCAAGAGTCCCCACATTGTATTCTTTTGTCTCTTCGATGAGAATTGTTGATCGTTCCTGCTGTGTACTAGAAGGGAGAATGTCAAAACTTTCATCCTCAGGTGCCTCAGAGAGGTTTTCACCATTGGATACGCTCTTTCTTTTTACTTTTGTGGGATCAAACAATGCTACAGTGTGGTTTTCACTAGAAGATCCATGTTTTATTGTTATAATTTTGTAGTTGAAAGGTTTAGCATCCACCCCAAAGTATGCTGCGCTATTAAGTTCAATGACGAATCCAACTTTATGATCCCCGCTTGGTATGTTATCCCGTAGTTCCAAAAAGTCAATGATCACCTCGTCGTTTTGGAATTGGTCAAGACATGGGGGATTAGGTTGGTTCCATTTGATGAGTTTAGGATGGATAATGGGCATTACCTCATCGATTAGGTTAAGTTCATTAGATGTGTCAGTGAGGGTTAAGATGTTGTGGTGAAGGTTGTTGATGGTACTCTCCCTATCAGAATCAGGCGTAGGATGTGACGTAGGGTCTATGGAAGATGTTTCCAGCTCAGGAACCCAAGAGGTCTTTATCCGTGCTTCTCCATAAATAGGGATGTCTTTGCAGGGTGGAGGTGGTGATGTGTCTTCCTTATCTGAAGTATTAAGCTGCATGGAATCAAATTCCCACTCATGTGAGTCAGTCTCTGAGTCTCTTTCCAGTATCTGATTACTATACCATACTGGGATGTCCTTTGAGTTAAACACTACAGGTGTGATCGGTTTTGTAGATGAAATGATTGGTGTTGTAGGAAGGATTATGGGGATCAATGAATCCGATACGGGGAGTATTGGTAGTGTTGACTCTGCTACTTCTGCTGGAATTGCTGGTGTCGTAGATACTATTGTGGGTTCGGATACAGTTGCTGTTGCTAATGGTGCTATTGATGTTATTGCTGCTACTAATGGGGTTGCTGGTTTGATTGGTGGGATGAAGGGTATTGTAGATGGTTTTGCTGGGATTTTTAGCCTTAATGGAGCAGTTGGTGTGGTGCGTGGTGCTACTGATATAACTAAAGGAGACCTTTTTGTAATAGGCTGATATAGTGGTTTGGTGGGTTTCCCTTTGAATCCAATTTTAGGAAAGATCTCCTTTTGAAAGCCTAGTCCTGTGTTATCTTTGGGCTTTAATTTTGACTGCAACGGTTCATGTCATCCTTGCTTGCAAGGTCCCAAAGCACTTTGACCATCATATTCCATTCTTTGCATAATGAGAAGGCCTTTGCCATACTGATTTGTGGGAAGCTTAGCTTGTGTGATATCGGTGGTGATGGGATCTTTATAGATCCATTCTGTTAAGTCCTCATCTCTGGTCTCTTCTTCTTGACTCTTTCCAAGGATGAACGACATCAAAGTACATGCTAGCTTGATCAGTGATTGTTGAAGTAACCATTGAGGTTTACCATGTGTTCTAGGAGAAGTGGGCATTTGTCCAACACAAAAGAGTTGGCTGAGATTGTATTCCCCAGGACCTTCCTCTGCTATTTTTATCTTGAGCTTCTCTTGCTTGGGTATAGTGGTGTTTGAACTGGAAAGATAGGCTGGACTTACGTATGATGTGGATGAGATGACTTCCCTATTATTGGGAACGACAATCTCTGGTTGATGACTTATATGATGACAATAGGCAAAGGGGTTTGCATCACCTGGGATTGTGATTTCTACACCATTATGCGGGAACTTGATACACTGATGGTAGGTGGATGGAACGACTTGCATGGCGTGTATCCAAGGTCTTCCTAACAATAAATTGTATGGTAGAGAAAGCTCTAGAACTTGACAGATGATGTGTTTCACCACAGGGCCTACTCGAATTGGTAGCACCATAGCTCCTTTGGATGAACGCTCTACATCATCATAGGTTTTGATTGTGATCTTCTTGTGGGGATCCACTGATTCAATTGCATATCCCAAAGCTGTGACTAATTGTAGAGTACAGATATTCAGGCCTGCTCCATTGTCTATCAAGACTCGCTTGATCCTATGTTGGTTGATAAACCCTTCAATATGGAGTGAGGCATTATGAGGTTGCTGAAAGGAGGAGTTGTCACTTTCAGAAAAAAGTGAGACAAGGTGATGACCTTAGATTTCCACCCATGGCTTGGAACTGATCTATATTTAGGTTTGCAGGGATTGACACCTCTTGGAGAGCTTGATCCAAGATTGTTTTATGGGATGGAGATAGGTGTAATAGATCTAAGATAGATATTAGTGCGGGCATTTTGTCTAATTGGTCCACAAGGTTATACTGCTTTGGGATAGATGGGGTGCCTTGTGGAGCTGCTTTTATGGTAATCTTGTTGCGACGTGTAACAACATTGCAAGTGGAGCTAGGATTTTTGATGGTTATAGTTGCAATCTATTCACTGGCATCATATAGGTGATTCACAGTGTAATTATACGCGGCTTGCGTATAATCAATGGTATCTACGTTTCTCCCTGAGTGGAAGGACCCCTTTGATCTTGGGATGGAAGTGGATCTTTGAACATAAGATGATCATTGTTTGTTGTTTTTGGGTTATGTCCTTCGATTTTGATTTCACCTCGGTCAATAATATCTTGAATAAGATCTTTTAATCTGTGACAATTGCTTGTCTTATGTCCTTTCCCTTGATGGAAATCACAATGTTCAGTATCTCTCCACCATGAAGGTTTGACTTGAGGTTCATAATTTGATGTTTTGGGTAAAGTCACCAGATTTTGAGAAACCAACTAACGTAACACCGTTTCAACGGGTTCCCCTAAGGGAGTGTATGTTTGTTTAGGTTTAAAATTTTGTTGATGTTGTTTGGGTTCCTCTTGAGATGTATTGCGTCATTGACTTGGAGGAGCAACTGTGTTATTCTTGGGTGGGGGATTCTGTTCTGCAAATCAAACCACAGGTTGTGCACTTTTGATAGTTCTTGCATCCACAACCCCGTCATTGACGACATTTTTGTTTTTGTTCCAGAAGTTAGGCTTGTCACTATTGAAGCGTGGGCGAGGGCCATCCTTTGGCTCATTATATACCTTGATAAGCCCTTTTTTGATGAGAGCCCACTCACATTTTAAGTCTTTGGTGATCATGTCATTGAAGGAATCTATGTCTTTGATGTCCAGGTGAAATTCCATTTCATCGTTTAAGTTGGAAATAAATATTTCCACTAATTCTTGTTCGGGTAGTTGAAGGGAATGTCTGCTAGACATTTGACACCATCGTTGTAGAAAGACCGAAAATAGCTTGCCTGGTTTTTGTTTAGTGTTACATAGATCAGCCATTGTGATATCCCTCTCAATGTTGTGTGAGTAATGTGACAAGAACTTCTGGACTAGTTCTCCAAAGGTCCTAATGCCACCTGGTAGTCGGGAAAACCATGATGTGGTTGTTCCTCCCAAGCTTTGGGGAAAAAGTCGCATTAGGTATGTGTCCTCATATGCCACTTCGAGGCAAGCTGAATGGAATTCTCTAACATGATCATGAGGATCTCCTTTTCCTCTATACTTTTCAAACTTGGGTGTTTCAAACCCTCGTGAAAAAGGTGGCATATGAAGATTCCTATCAAAAGGATAGGGACAAATGTCATTAAGTGAAAACTGATTAGTTTTCACACCACTATGAAGTTGTTGGGCGAGATTTTCAACTTGTTGCCGCAACATTTCTATTTCATTTGGAGGAGGAGGAGGTGGGGGATTACCTTGATAAAAGTTGTATCTAATGTGTTCTCGACCTCTTTCATCCTCATTATGACTTTGGCGTTCTGATGATTGTCTTAGTTGTGCAACATCAAAGTCAGAGGGTAGTTTAGCTCCGTCTTGAGCAACTCTTAAAAAGTGAGCATTAACATTACTCTTGAGTATCTCATCAAAAAGTCTATTAAAGAGAGGGCTGTGTTGTGCCCTTTCTATTGCCGTAGGAGTAGGAGTGCCTGGATTTTCATCATTTACATTTCCTCCAAGGGCTTCTTAGAACTCATTGATATTTTCTTCCTCTTCCTCTTCAATTTCTTGTTGTCTAGATCTTGATCTGGTATGAGCCATTTTGTTTATAAGTTTTTATTGAAGTTTGATGAAAATGATGATGAGTTGTTGATGGAATGAAAGATTGATGTTTTGTGAAATGTTTTGCATATGGATCCCTAGCACTAAAGGTAGATGCTACCAAAGTTCTTTCTTGAATTTCTTGTTGTGTTTGATTGACAAAGTTTGATGTGATAAGGTTTAGATAGATCTGAGATGTTTTATAGACTCAACTACCTAGTAATGAGAGGATGCACTCATAGACTAGTTTTAACCTACGTAGAAATGCCTCTTAGGATGAGTTTATCCTAGATGCAGAGACACTCTAAAAAGTGATGTGTTTGTGTTTGATTCAAGCAATATCAAAATAGAACTTAGGACAAAAACCATTTGATGTTTTGAGAGTTGGAATGGATTTGATGAGATATGAATATGATAATGGATGAGATGTTTAACTTCAATAGAAACTTTGTGTTACAAAAGGAACAAATTATTCCTCTTCTTGTTCAGGGGTTGGTGGTTCTTCCCGAGCTACGCTATATGTGATGCAAATGTCGGGAAAGAAGTCAGGATTGATTTTGCCTCCTTTGTTCTTGTGATAACTCAAAGCTCAATATTGCATAAAAGCTCTACGGTTTAATGACTCTTGGTCAAATTCGTTTGATTTCCTTTGAAGATATAGACACATGAGATGTAGGAAGTTTCTATGAGAGACAAAGATTTGTCTATTAAGATAGAAGAATTTCCTCCTTTTGATAAGAGCCTTTGAGCTTAAGGGTCTTTTCTTCAAGTTGATGTGTTGATGAAGATTCTGCTTTCTTAAGATGTAAAGAATGGTCATATAGTTTGATACTTTTCGTTGTTTGTTTTCTGTTTTTGATCTTTTGTGTTTTTGAAAAAGTTGGTGTTGGATGAATACTTGTTCTGATTTGGATTTATGATGTTTCTTTGACAAGAAAACAAAGCAAGCATACAAACACATGAATGTTGCTTAAAAAGGCACAAGTAAGTATGGGTCTAGATCAACCCAATCTTTTGAAATTTTTATGACCCTTTCCTTCAAATGTATTTTAGGTGTTTCCAAAGCCTGAAGACGACTCAATTTGCACTGGTCTTGACTAAAAATAAAAACACTTCAAACACTCTTTATCCCTAAGGTCAAATGGCCTGTTGTGATAATTTCAGCCCACATCTTGATATTTCTTCGACTTTGGTACTACATACCTTATGAATCCCGCCATGGCAGGTAAGGATGTGATATACTAATTCTTGCGCGAGCATAACAAATAGATGATCCCTATGATGGGGGAGTCACCACTTTTATCGGGCTACAAGTAACCTTTCAAAATGCTATGTTTCTACTCAAGGAAATATGTATGGTGAGTATCTTGGGAGCAAAACCTTCTATGCTCTTGCACTGAATTTATCACAAATATCCTCAATCAATAGAACGGGTGGGCTTCTACTTAAAGGTGTTTAGTAATTTTTGATGTTTTTGGATATAAGTTCATTCTGTAGTGACTCACTTAAGAGCCTTGTAACTTGTGGTGGGGCCCATTTGTCCTTTTGGCAAGTTACACTATAGGAACAGCTATACCCAAGGCTACAACTTTCGCTCTCACCTAATTTCTATAGTGGCTCAAAGGATTTCCCGCGCGAGGTCATTCCCAAGAGTGATGTGTCTCTTGGCAAGCCTCTCTTAAAAGACTAAATTTTGAGTGTTACTAACACTTTTCTCTTGCACCTAGGACCACTAAAGCCAAGGGAGAGGATAGTGTGTTTTAGAAGTGGGACCACTCTACAGATTTTGCACAAGTGTGCCAAACACAAAAGACACTTGTTCTTTTTAACCCATCATCGCAATGTGATTTATTTTCTATTTGGAGATGTTGCTCCAACAACCATGGTGTTCTTTTTAGCTTTCAAAGGCGAAATGTGTTGTAAACTAGGAACTTGAAATCCTGGTCAACTGAATTGAAAAACACGTTTTTGCTTGAAGTAAAATCGCTTTTGAACTTTGAAGAAAAAAAATGGCTTGTTCTTTTTAGTTGGCCCCAAAACGAAATGTTGATTTTCAATTTCCTTAAGTTGATGCAAGAAATGAAAGTTGTGTTGTTGATTTTAAGCACCAAAATAAATATTGTTCCTAACTTGCAATAAAATTTGAAGTTTGTGGTTCTTTTTAATTTGCAAGTGGGGTTCTTTTTACAAACCAAAACTAAAGATGTGATTCTTTTTATGATCCAAAATGAAAATGTGAGGTTCAATTTTTATGCCAAAAGAGACAATGATTTTGTTTTAATCCAACTTTGAAAACAAAGTGAAAGAAAGAATTCAATGCTTTCTAATCTAACTCCTCCAATCCTGCATAAACAAACAAACAGTTATTCCAAAAAATAAAAAAAAATGAGGTATTGGTGGGCTTCTACAAGCCTAGGTTTTGATTTTCGGTTACAATAAAAAAAATTACAACTCTCTATTACAATAGCGCCACTCTGTGTAAACAAAGAAGCGCTATTTAACACGAAAGCACTAAAGCGCAACCTGTGTGGCAATTTAAAAAAAAAAAAGTTAGTAGTTTTGTAGAGAAATCTTGTGTTGGATTCACGTCGGGTTCACCAAATGATGCTCTGCAAAAAGGATTAGAAAATCTGTTTGATGGCAACACACACAAGAGCACAAGAAACAAACATTAGTGTTAGCAACAAAAGATTATCTTAAATAGGCATATCAAGAGAGATATTAAGCATGAAATAGAAAGCATATAAACATAGAATAGATAAACTATACTTCTCCAAATGCTAATCAAGATGCTCATAGTTGCTCCTCCCTTGTTCCTCTCCTCTTCAAGTTCCACATGAGTGTAGCTCTCAGCTTTTAGCACTAGCCATGGATTCCATATGGAGATTCAAGATGGTTGAATATGATAAACAAATGCTATGCAAGTGTAGATAGTGATGCTATGAAAAATCTCTATGCTAATACCAGTATAACAACAATACTCTAATGCTTCCTTCTTTGCTTGAGGAGAAGGGTTCTATTTATAGAAGAAATGGGGAAATGAATGGTTAAGATTGAACAATCTTAACAAGGGTTAGGATTGAAAGATATTCAATCCATGCAAGACTTTCAACCCAGTCCCATGTTGACAAGTGTCAACATGATGACTCGGATTGAGAGGAGAGATAAGGAGCATTGAATGCTTGAGGGGACATGATGGTTACCCTAGGGGGTTGGGTTAGGGTTAGGTTAATGGATATTCCTTTTATCCAAGGGATAAAGGAATGTGCAAGGGTTAAATGGTTACCTTAGTCAAAGAAATAAATGCTTTGAAGAGACCCATGAGTCAAAAGGATGGTTAAGTTAGAGGAAAGTCTCTAACCAAAGGTAAAAGGTGAGTTAACAATAAATGGTTATGTAAGAGCCTTTAATGGTTTGGAAGACTTTAGAGGTTAACCATTTGAAGACATAAAGCCTTTAATGGTTATTGAAGACTTTGGAGGTTTTTGAGAAGTGACTTCCTTTTATTTAGGAATGTGATAATGATTAGGATAAGATTAGGCTAATTAGAAGGAGTTAGAAGAATCTAGAAGGGATTTAGGCATGCAAGTGGATTTTGTAGGAGAATGCAAGTGGGAGGAATTTTGGGATTTTCAATTAAAATAAAATCATTTATTTCAATTAAATGGTGTAATTTGCATTTAGATAAATATTTAAATAAATATTAATTTATTTAAATGTGAATGTGAATTTTAGATTTAAATAAATCTTAATTTATTTACATGAGAAAAAGGAAGATAAAGCATTAAATGCTTGAAGACTTTGAGGGAAACCATTAAAGGCTTAAGAAGACTCTAGAAAGAAGCCATTAAGTTTGAAGACTTTAAGGGAAACCATTAAAGGTTTCAAGTGGGTGAGGATAAATAGGATTTTAAATAAATAATTTATTTATTTAAAATAGTTGTGCAACTTGCATTTGTAGGAAAATGCAAGTGGGTGGAGGGTAAAGGTGATTTAAATAAATGTTAATTTATTTAAATGTGAGAGATGAGATTTTGGGGGATTTAAATAAATATTAATTTATTTAAATGTGAGAGAAGATTTAATTAAACAAATATGATTTATTTATTTAATTAATGGTCTAAATTTGGTTAAGTGAATTAAATCAAATAAATTGAATAATTTATTTATTTAATAGGAGAAGAGGTTTAAGATGAATTAATTAAATATTAATTTAATTAATTATTGATTGATGGTTAAATAATCAAATAAATACTAAATATTCATTTAATTAAGTGGACAGATTTATGTGACTACAGGTCTAGATAGAGAGATTTAGTTATCCACATGACTTACCAATGTAACATTGATACAATGCATCAAACAAAAATGCATCATGCTTGTAGTAAATATGAAAGACACCTAGGATAAAAGTGAGTAGTAATAGTTTCACAAAGTTTGGCCTTATAAATGCAACATATAGATTATTGAGCATACATATTTTGATCCAGCATCATTTTATCTTACCTTTAGAGTTTATCATTTACGAATTCATATACCTACATTAAAGTCCTTATCTACTTAATCTATCCTTTAATCTATCTTTTTACAAGAAGTGCAATTGTCTCATTCCCACCTCATTAATATTATAATATTATACCTTACACATTGATCATATCATATACCCTACATGATCTTATTGTAATACATCCCAAATAGTGGCAGTATCTTTTTTAATAAATCAAAGAATAATGCATTACATATCCCATACTATACATTAAATCATCATAAGAATAAATAGATACATGCCATTTCTATGAAAGTATCACAAGTACATATCTAGTACTAGTAATGCTGATAAAATATACATAATATCAAGATTTATGATTGGTTAAGTACTATATAACTTAATTCATGTATAATGTGCATCATAAATTTGTCTAAAATATTATCATCTAAACTCAATAAGCTAGTCCCTTCATGATCAACTTATAAATTATGAAGTATTTTTAACAAACCATTAGAGTTAGTTCCTTTCCCCCAATGATTAATAAATTATTGAGGGTTTTTTACAAACCATTAAAGAAAGTTCCTTTCCCCACATTGATTAATCCTTGTAATGCAACATCCAATGAATAACTTAAGAATGTGAAATTAAAAATAGTAGTGGCGATTTATTTTCAAACTCATTCATTTATTTTCACATAGATACAAATGTCGTATGTAAAAATTCATCATGTAAATCAACTATAAATAAGGGAGAAGTCACGAATCCCTATCCTAATAGAATTCAAACAAACTCAATGAAATGATGCAAAACAAGAAACATGAATGTAAAATTTATCAATCAATGAAAGGTGGAACCGATTGATCAAGAGGTGGAACTTAGGTGAGCTCACATGCTGATTGATAGTTGAACTGCTAATTTGGAGGCGGAACATAATAGATTGAATAGATTAAATGAGTCAACTGATTGTGAAAAAGCTGATTGAAGGATGAAAAATAATGATTGGAGGAAATAAAGAGGAGGAGATAGTTAACTGATTGAAAGCGGATCGAGAGATTTATTTAGAAAAAACTAACTAAAAGATAGAAATAGGAATTGAAGAGATAAGTGAATTAATTAATTAATTGATTGAATTAATTAATTTAGCATGTGCTTGAACTTTAACTTGGATTTTCAATTTAATTTTTGCATGAGATTTAATTCAAATATTGAATTTATTTTAAATTCAATTTGTTATTTGAATATATTTAGAACTTGAATTTGAATTTGAATTTAATTTTTGAAATCATGCACATGTATTTGAAATTAGAAGAAATTATAAACTAAATTAAATTAGAAGAATTTGGAGAATTAAATGAAATTAGCATTTGGGGATTTGGAATTAAAATTAGAAGAATTAATTAGCTAATTAAATAATTTAAAGAAACTAGTTAATTATTTAGAAATTGAATTTAATTAAATAATTAAGATTATTTAAATTAAAAGAATTAAATCATAATTAATTAAATAACAAATATTTAATTAATAGTTAGAAAAGGGTTAATGACAATTTATTAACTGAATAGAGATATAAATTGAAAATGAAATTTATTTAAATAATAAAGATTATTTAAATTAAAGGATATAAATTAGAATTAATCAGAATTAATTAAATAATAAATATTTAATTAATATTAGAAAATGGTTTAAATGATTAAATGATGATAGAATTGAAATAAATTAATTAGTAAGATGATTAGGAAATATGAATTAGAAGAATAAGATTAATTAACTTAATTAAATAATTAAATAATTATATAATCGATTGGACGAATAATTAGTACATGATCAATGAGACATTTTTAGGTGTCTACAACACATACACATCATTTTCATGTGCATGTTGTCACAATATCAATCACAAATCAACAAAATATTCAAATATTTTAAAACACATAATCTAATTACTTAAAATACATATAAAATAAAAGAACATTATACAATAAAATGTCACAATAATGAAACTCACAAGAACAATATCATAAAATAATCAAAATCATGACACAGTCAATATTAATACCATGAAGATGTATATCTAGAGTTTAATAGTATCTTCATACAACTTCAAAAAAAATACTTTGCCAAAAATAATCAATATTTTTTTTGTAAAATTTAATATAATAAATATTTGATCAAAAACGACATAAAAAATACTTTGTAAATAATTAACAAAATACAATAACAATAATTTTTCTTAAAAAAATTCTATATAAAAATGTCATAATATGATGCATTTTGTTAAAAACATATTTTCATTAACCTCATACAACTTCTCAAAATGAAAGGAGTGAGACTAAAGATTGACCTTCTTAATACAGTTACCATTTTAATATATATATATATATGACAGCAAATGAAAACATCTATGTAATATACAAGATGCATCTTGGACTGTGATTAGTAATATATATATAGTCGCTTAAAATCATTTCATATTAATATCCATAAACGTTAGTGTTCATCGGACCTTCGGAGCAATGAATGTACAAAATAAAACTAATTATAACAATAAATAAATAAAACTACGCGGTGCAAAGGAAGGAGATTACCTGTTAAGATGCCGTGTCATACCTATAAGTAGATTCATCCACAAAATATATTAAGTAGAATCACCACTGAATCTGCTGCCCACAGAATATATTAAGTTTGAACACCTACAGTTTTGTTTCTAGTAATACTTATCGTTTGTTCCTTCAATTCTGTGTAGATTGATAGATGGGTTTTATTTGTTGATTTGAATATAACAGAAGGCTTTTACTCAGTATTCTCCTTTCCTCTTCAATATAATAGATGTGTTCTATTTGTCAGCTGATATTTTTCTCTGGGCTTTTGCACTGAAGATGAAGATGAAGATGAAGATGATGCTAATATTTTTCTGTGTGTCCATTTCAACACTGACATACGATTTGGCAAACACTAAATGAATACCATTTCATGAGCCTATATTGGTCACAAGAAATTTTAAATAATTGCAGTGTGTGAAAAGTTGCATTGTTTCAGTCTAATTTGCATAACTGATTCAACAATATTCTTGTCAATGATTATTCAACCTACTATTTGGTCTCAAATTATAAAGAAACTATCAACAAAATGTGAACATCAAAATATTTTTGAACACAAATGCACACTATATATTCTACAAAGTTTGTAAGATGCTGTTCATTCATATATTTTAATAAGAAAAATCATAAATTACAATTACAAAAATAATTTCAAAAATAGAAAAAAAAAAACTATTGAAGATTACCATACCTATCCCATCTAGAAATTTAAATACTACACAACTATGCTTAAGGTGTCACCTCTTACCTTTAGACTATCTAGTATTTCTTTATTATTAGCATAATATTTATCCATAGTTTTTTTTTTTTTTTTTTTTTGGTTATGTGTGATAATTAACTAACTTAACATTTCTTGATATAATTATTTTTTAATACATAATTATGATTTTGTGCTACTCAAAAGTCTTGAAATATAGACATGTCATTATTTATAGTCATGAATGTTCACAACCAAGTCTTAGCAATAATAATTGATCCTATATGATATGTGAATCCATCATCTCGTACCATAGCTTGTGTTAATATTTTTTCCTACATGCATTATGACAACTAATAGAGCCTTGATCTCTCTTCATTCCCATGTGTGAAATGAATACATAATCATGACTCATTTGTAAAAGTTATGAAAGATATTCAAACTCAAATGATATCCCCATGTCATTAAGAAAAAATGAAAGAGATTGAGATAAAGGAGTTACATATTATAGAATCCATACATCCAACCACTCACTTGACTCACAATAATCCTTGTAATATTTAACATGCAACTCTAAAAGACAAGATCATATTTATATTCAAATATTCCTTGTACTTACATTTGAGCTTTAAAATATATGCATATTTGGTGATTCATTGATTCTCTATGAATGAAATTTATCTCACACTATCCCCTCATCAACCAACCAAAATAACCTAGACACTTTCAAATCGTCATTCCTTATGATAATTCATATTACACCACTTAACAATAGATTCTACATCATTTAGGATAGCATCACCTCTCATGTTTAGTTATTCTCTAACTAGAGCTATCTTGTTGCATGCACTTACTCCATCATGGTCCCCTTTTCTATACCCAACTTTAAAAAACTAAAAAATATGAGGAATACCTTTCTTTGAATCAATTACAATAAACTAATAGAATACATGACTATTCTTTAATTGAGTAGTGTAGTTATCTAAGAAAATAAAATATTGAACCATTCTAATATATTTTTCCTACAATAAATCATTAAATTGTTGAAAAACTATTGCACATACTCTAATGAATGAGATTGATTACAACTCATGTAAAAATTATACTCTTCTTATTATCTTCTATACTCTTATGGGTGTGTTCATATGTGAAGTGAAGAAAGATAACTATCACAATGAAATTGTAGCACTAGGACTTAACTAAATATTTAGATAATTTTTTTGTATAATTTAGAAAAATATCAAATGCATCCATTCTATGAGATTAAAATATCAATATTTTTATTAAAAACATATTGAATTTGTATGCACATGCCATGATTAAGGATCTATAATCAAATAAAATGGAAATGACAAATACAAGTATCATATTTTTCACTACTATTAGGCAAAGGTGACCACTTACTAGATATCATTATTTAAGGACAAATAAAAGTATCATATTTTTCACTACTATTAGGCAAAGGTGACCACTTACTAGATATCATTATTTCCTAATAAGAAAATTGCATCTCCATATGAGTAAAATAACATTCACATGCCCACACATCATCCACATGACCACTATTTAGAAAATTATTATCCTAATTAACACCAATCATAAACTCTTCACTATATATTTCATTTCTATGAGCATAAATTCTAATTCAAAGATATTACCATTTTAGATCCATAAATTAAAATAATAAACAACACAAAAACAAGGAATTCTCATCATTCTTAAATGTTACATATGATCCATCATTTGTTAAAGCATCACAATTCTTGTCATCTACATCCACGCAATCTATAACACAAGGAACCATTTCCTCAGTTTGTTCTACATGTGTCATAATTCCACCTTAAATTTCAATGTGTATAACATTTTTCTAGTTGAGCTAAACTATCTTGGTATGATATATTAATTTTAGCATTTCCTTATTAATGTCATTATTAGAATCACTCTGAAGGTTCTCTATAATTTGATCATTAAAGTCACCCTATGAGCACCAATGCTCATTTTGGTAGATGTAGTTAAATTACCATCGTACTTCAATGAATAATTTTCAAGTTATAGGTTTCTTTTTCTTCCCATTCTTAATTTGGAGGACATGGTTATTGTTGCAAGGTGTGCGCCCTTGGTCTCCTTGTGCTTTGCAGTGCAGCGCTTGGGTTTGTGACATGGTTTAACCACCTCTTGTGGATTCTATAAGTCTAGTGGTTGTATCAGGCATTAACAGGTCGATCTTTTGGTGCAATGACAACCACACTTGTAACAAGTGGTATCAAAGCTTGGTTACAGGTTCAAACCCCTCTCTTACGCTGGGGGGGATTGTTGCAAGGTATGCACCCTTGGTCTCCTTGCATTGTGCAACGCAACGCTAGGGTTTGTGACATGGGTTAACTGCCTCCTGTCGATTCTATAAGTCTAGTGGCTATATTGGGCATTAAAAGGTCTATCTTTTGACAATGGAAACCATAGTTACAATAGTTGTAGCTATCTACTTCTATTTGGAGTATGTTTAATTCTATTAGTAATCTAGGAACTAGTCTCCCATATACATGGTAGTGTGAATTGTGTCTAGTTAGGCAGGGTGAGGTCCAAGAAATCAATATAAAAAACAAATATCAAAATGTCATTGCTACATTCCAACACTATTATTCATTTTTCAATAATTCTTGATTCTTGGGTGGATGGATAATGATGTTTGGGTATGAAATTATGACTATCATCTATTCAATTGCATTGAATAATCTCATCACTTTCTTCCATAGATATAATGTTATATACCTTGCTGCTAGATCATGTACAAAAATAATGAGACCAATTTGAAAATCATTGTGAATCTAAATTCTCCAACTCATTCATATTTATACAGATTAATCTGTTACATTCATTAGCTAAATCGACAAGTCAACTTCTATTATGCTTCATATTTATTATGGTTTGATTAATATTTAAGCGAGATAGGCCCATACCAATACATATCCGCAAAGCGATACCAAGAGTGCATTATGGATGCACAACTAGCAAAAAAAAACCCCACTAAAACATAGTGAAAACCTAACTTAGGGTAGACAAAGAGCCTACATCTAAAATAAAAGACTAGCAAATAGAGAAAAACCAAAAACACCAACATTAAACAACCACACCACATAGATACAAAGTGATGTTCTACTACATGGGGATACCTTTTTCCTGCCAATCTTGGCACAAACTAAACACTTTATCAGAGAAGGACATTTTTTTACTTGAACCAATACCAGAACTAGAGGAGACTAGTATGGAGTCAGGGGTGGCCTTGACCATTAAAGCAGTGGGGTTAGATCCCGTGGCTAGGGACTTCATGCATCTTCTTTTCTTAGCCCTTTTCCTTTCCATCTCATAATGGACAACCTTTAGGGAGGCATTATGCTTTCTAGCAACATTCCTGTAAGCAAAATTCATCCTCAATTTGGATTTTAAGGGCCTCTTGGGCTTTCTTGACCTCTTCCACCTCAAGCTTGCTATCCACCATCTTGATCCTAGGGTCCATATCATCAATATTTCTACTTGCCAATTCCCACTACCCCTATCATGCCAACAAGATCACTACTAGTTTTCCATACCCTATCCTCATCCAAATCATCCAACCAAGTGTTGCCCCTAGTCTCAATCACTTCCGTTGCCTCCAACTGATTAATCTTCTTAATGGCCACATTCATTTGCATGAAGAGACATTTAATCAACTATTCCTATTTCTGAACATCATCATGTAGGTCCTTCACAATTTTAGCCAGTGCCATGGTGGTGCTCTAAGTGTTGGGATTGCCAACGGAGGGAGGGTTCAAGGGGGAGGGCTAGGGCTACCACACATTTTAGCAAGGGACCAATCTGACCTCGAAGTATGTGAGGAAAGAGACTTAGAATTAGAATCATCATCAGTTTCATTAACCAATTTTTTTTGCCTTTTAGGCTGGACACCCACCTCCTGATCCTTTTTGGTGGCAGCAATGGCCTTAAATTTGGCCATTCGGGCATGGTTTGTCCTAGTGGGCATTTTAGAACACGAGTGAGGCATAGCCTATTCCCCAGAATTAGAGGGGGTAACAATAAGGTAAACAACCAAATTGGGGTCATAGGTAGACCCAACTTTAAAAGAGGGGACCCCACCGGAGGAGGTTAAACCTAGGTGGAAGTTATACAATCTACGGATGAGACCCTGGTGGAGAGGGGTTTTACCCTTTTCAATGACTTTTGAAGTAGATTGAGATAGAGAAGATATAATCTAGAAAGGGAAGTTCATTCTTACCCCATATCGGAGATGATTTAACATGGGAAAGATTGATTGGTCTTTTAGCCCAGTCTTCCAGGGCTTCATGATTGGGTCTCTAAGCAGTGGGAGCCCCTTATTTCAGACTCAGTGTAGATTTTCCCTTTGGCCAAGGGTTTCTTTGTTGCTAAGTTTGAAAATGTAGTTGACAGAAAGATTATTCTTTGCGATCATTTTTTTATTTGGGATAATCGTTACCCTTTGATGATTAAACCATGGCATGAGGACTTCATTCCTTTGTCTGAATCCTTCTATAAGATGCCAATCTGGGTTAGACTCCCTAACCTTCCTCTTCACTTTTGGGTGGATCCACTTCTTGAGGTTATGGGAGATGCTTTGGGAGATTTTTTGATGGTAGATGCTGAGTCTTCTGATATCCTTCATTCTACATATGCTTGTATCTTGGTGGACATTGATGCTTCTAAGGGGTTGCCTGAGGAGATTAAACTATCAACTCGCAAGGGTTTCTGGATCTAACCTCTGGATTATGAAGGCATTCCCTTCAAATGCAGAAGGTGCTTCAAGACAGGTCATGTAGTAGCTAAATGTGATTTACACAAAGTTAAAGCAAAGAAGCCTCCGTCTTGGTGGTTTGGGGCTTCCTCCCACCATTACACGGTGTTAAAGGGATCTTCTCAGATGGGTACAGGGCCTGATATTTCTCTTGAAAATTTTGTTGAAGATGCTCCTCCAGCCACTATTGCGAATGGTGAGATGGTTTTTTTGGAGCCAAGTGGTGGTTCAGAGTTGTCAAATGCTGCTGGATCTGCCCCTATTGCTGGTTTTGACATGTTTGAGGGTGTTGTGTCTAGGGAGGTTGTTGGAGCGGTCCCTGTGCCTGCAGTTGTTTCTAGGGGTGTTTTTGACCCAAGTCCTGCTATGCCTGTTGGAGCTTTGTTGCTTGCTAGCTATCTCTCATTCGATGGTTCAGAGGTGTCAAATGCTACTAGATCTACCCCTATTGTTGGTTTTGACAGGTCTGAGGGTGTTGTTCATGTGTCTAGGGAGGTTGCTGGAGCAGTCCTTGTGCCTGCTGTTATTTCCAAGGGTGTTTCTGACCCAGGTCCTGCTATGCCTGCTGGAGCTTCGTTGCTTGCTGGCTATCCCTCAACTGTTGATTTTCCTACGTTAAATTTGTTGGAGTGGCAAGATGAGGCTGCTAAAGTTGAAGATGGATGGATAAGGGTTAAAGGTAAACTATCTAAGAGGTCCTCCCCTTCTTTTGACATGACCCTTCGATCCCACATGAAGGGTCCCAAAGGGAAATCCTAAGTGAAGGGGTTGTCTTAACCATTGTGGGCAGTTGTGTTCTATTTGTTTTAGGTTGCCTGTAGTTCCTTAGGTAGCTTGTCTCTTTGGAGTTTCTATCCCCCTTTTTTTTTTTTTGGTAGGCCTGCTGGTTTTCTATGTCTATTCTTTTTCACAGCTTTTGTTGGAAGTTGTAGAGTCAGATGTGTTGGTTTTTGGCTGTGGTTTTCATTGTTTTTGATTATGGGAAAACTAGGTGTTGAAGGGACCCCGAAACCCTTTACAAAGGAACCATAAAAGATAAAAGCATTAAGAAACTAAATGGGACATACAACGAAAAAACTAGCAAATTGCTAGGCAAAAGCCAACACAAAAGTCCAACACTACCAGCAATAACCAGGGAAAATAGAGAAAAGACAAATTACATTATGTTTTTAAGGGAATTAGCCAATTTCTCGCTAATCCCTTGCATTTCTTTGATATTCTCTCTGAGGATAGGGATTTCCTTTGATGAAGCCAAGGTAGCCTTTTTCAAGCTCGCCTTGGTCCTTTTAGCCGCAGCTCCAGGAGCACTATCCACATTCCCAGCCTCAGTAGCAGCCTCTTCAACATCAAGGTCCACAATAGACTTGGTAGGGCTGGGACCATCAAGGTGTTTGGCTATTTCCTCCATGTTCTTGGTCGCAGAGTTGAGGATCTTTGGAATCAGAATCAGGAAGTTCTTCATGGCAACCTTCCCTTCCTCTAGCTTGCTGATCTGAACTTCTAGCTTCTCCACCTTTTTGTCTATTTCCTTTTTCCATCGCTCCAGGTTGCTTTCACCTTTCTGTCCTTGGTCTTCCTGATGTTTAGCCTTTTTTTCCATTTTATTAATTCTTTCATAAACCAATCTATTGAAACCCAAATGAGCATCAGACTGGTTCTTAAGATTATCCAAGATAAGCATACCAGTATTCATCTCATCACCAGCTCTATCCTTTTCCATGCTCATATCTTCCTTATCCTTGTTCAAATCTGTTTCCATTTCCTTGTCCTCCTTATTTTTTTGGTTATCTGGCTCCTCCATGGGCTAGTTATTGAGATCACCAGGGCTCGCACTGTGGTTAGGTTCCTCCTTATTACCCTCATCCTCTTCCTGTTTTTCCTTCTTATTACCATTGTCCATTCTAGATATTTCCTTGACCGAGCTGTTCTGATCAGAATCTTCCTCTTCTCCTCCTTCCTCTTCCCCCACTTCCCCATCTTTCCATCTCTTCGCCCTGTCAGTATCATTGGTCTCCATATCACTACCTTCTTTTCCCCTATACTCAGGATCAACCTCGACAACCTTATGTTTATGGCTCAAATCTGTGTCTTCCACATTTTTCTCTGCAGAGCCTTTTTTAGCCTTTTTACTCTATTTCTGCTCATCCTTGTTGGGCCTAGAATCCTCACTTTTCCTCTTGCCTTTGCCTGGGGATATCGATAGCCTTTTGTTTTCTTGAATCACCAAAATCTTACAATGCTCATAAATGAGCAAAATAAGACCATAATGTAGCACATGAGAAGAGGGGTTCTTACTGTGCTTGTTCAACGAGCGCGATAGGGACCTGAAAAGGTAATAAGGAAGAGACACCCTTTTCTCATGCCTAAAGTGGTTCAGAAGCACAAAGTGATAGGTATGGACCCTAGTGAAGCGACTCTCCACAGTGATATACTCCATAATGGCATTAAGTACAAAACCCCAAATTTTTTAATATTAAACGCTTCGTAATACCCCCAAGATGCTTTGCCTAATTTATCTCTTTCCTTATCTTTGCGCGGAAAGAACTTCACAACATTATTGGAGACTTTCAGGTCCCTAAAGAAATTGAGGCTAGTATGGGGCATACCTCTGACAGTAGAGATGAGGTTTACGTCCAGCTTGAATTTGACACCATGGATTTTGAAAGTGCCATTTTTCAAGTTTTCAGTCACTCTAGTAACCACCAAGTTAACTCTTCTTTTATCATAATCTACCAGTTTTTCCATGAACATCATAAAACCCTTCTCTAGCTTCGTCTAGACCTTGGGCATCTCTCGCCATTTAGAAGGGTTATCGGGTTCCTCTCTTCTAAGGTCACCTCCCATTCTTGAATTCGTTCTGCAATTTTTCTGCTTCAGCAAATTCGAAGCGAGCTTCCAAATGACACTTGGACACTTGAAAATAAGCACCCAAAGAGCGTGAAATTTTTTAATATTCTTATTTAAAACTTTGCCCTTCTGACAAGCTATTATCTCCTTTTTAAAGTTTTGATGTTTAATCATTAATACAACCATGATTAAAATGCAATCTTTCTTTCCCCATAATTCTGTCCTTTCTAATTAGGTCTTTAATATTGAAATCAATATTTGTAGGATTTTGCCAAGATCAAGGGCACAATGAAAAGCATAAAAGAGACAATAGAATGACAAGAACAAACTGTATTCTCATCAATATGTAAAATGATCAACTGGATTAACCAATATAATGAATATAGGCCTGCTTATATAGGCAAGGCCATATGGATGTATGAGCACACAAATATGACATGTGGCTCAATGAGAAACAAGGGTAGGTAGGAGAAATAATATAATATTCCACAAGAGGTGGATGACCCACCAAATGTGGAGTGTAACAGCAAAATAAGACCACAAAAGGTGGAATTTCTCCTACAAGCTCTATCCCTATGTGCACACTTCCCTAAGTGTCTCAAATCCAAACTATGAAGAGATGCATTATCCTAAGTTAACTTAAGTAAGTGTAATAATATCCAAAATGAATATTTATTTACACCAACACCCCCCCTTAAGTGCAACTTAGGGGAATGAAGACTCAAGTCAACAATACAAGATGGGTCCCAGCTACTAGGCCATGATAGGTACCCATGTACAATATGCAAATGCAAGCAAAACTATGCAATGCAATCTCTCACAAACGGAGAAAGGGAGAAAACCCAGTGGGAAAAAACTCCCCCCCAAAAGAGAGATGAATGTACAAAAGACTCTCAAAGAAGAAGGACAAAACCTCAAAGAGGAAAAAGTCCCCCCCATAAGAGAGGAAGGAGAAGTCAGCTTACCCCCCCCTAATGACACATCTCGCACCCCCAAGAGAGCTCGCAACTGCTGGAACTTATTCTCGGTGAAAGGTTTGGTGAATATGTCAGTAACCTGCTCTGTTGTAGGACAATACTGCAAATCAATGACCTGCTCTTGGATGAGCTCTTGGATACAGTGCATATGAATCTCGATGTGTTTGGTCCGCTGGTGCTGGACCGGGTTCTTTGAGATCACAATAGCACTCTGATTGTCACAATGTAGAACTGTCGGCCGTGGAGTGGTGAATCCAAACTCTGTGAGAATCTGCTGGAGCCAAATGGTCTCAGTCGCTGCATTAACAATGCCTCGATACTTAGCCTCAGTCAAAGAGAGAGAAATAGCATGTTGCTTCTTGCTCTGCCAACAAATGGGGCCCAAACCAAGGTGAAAACTGTAACCAGAAGTAGACTTACGATCCACTAGATCGCCAACCCAATCGGAGTCTGTGTAACCAACCAAGCGAAGTCCTGTGCCTGCTGCATAGTGAATCCCATAGTGATGTGTACCCTGGATGTAATGAAGGATGCGTTTGGCGGCTTTCCAATGAAGCTCATGTGGTTCCTGCATGAAGCGGGAAACCATGCCAACTGCAAATGAAATATCAGGGCGTGTATAAGTCAAGTAGATGAGACTACCCACAAGCTGACGATACAAAGTGGCATCAACTGGTGGAGAAGAACACTAAGCCTCAAGCTTGACTCCTAAAAGAAAGGGAGTCGGGGCAGGCTTACAATCAGCCATATGAAAGCGTGCAAGTAGATCAAGAGCATACTTGGGCTGTGAGAGAGTAATCCCGGAAGGTGACTATGAAATCTCTATCCCGAGAAAGTAGTGCAAAAGACCCAAGTCAGTCATAGCAAATCTGTCATGCAAAGCAGATTTGACCCTGCTAATGATGGATGAAGTACTCCTTGTAATGATCAAGTCATCAACATAGAGCACAAGTATCAAGTGAGAGTCATCCTGTCACAAAATGTAGACATTCAGATCGGAATGACACCTGGTGAATCCTACAGAGAGAAGAAAGGAATCCATCTTGGCGTACCAAGCCTTGGGGGCCTGTTTAAGGCCATAGAGAGATTTCCTTAGTCTGCAAACCAAGGAAGTATCCTAGATGAAACCTTGTGGCTGCTCCATATAAATCTCCTCATCAAGATCACCATGAAGAAAAGCACTCTTCACATCCATCTGATGTACAGCCCAACCATGAGCTGCAACAATAGCAAGTGTCAAATGAATGGAGTTCATCTTGGCTATGTGTGCAAAGGTCTTAGTATAGTCAACACCTGCAACCTGAGAAAAACCTTTTGCAACAAGCCGAGCCATATACTTATCCACACTACCATCCGCTGCAAACTTGGTCCAATAGATCCACTTACATCGAACCATCTTTCTCCCCTTAGGGAGATGGACTAGATCCCATGTGTTGTTCCTCATCAAGGAACTATACTCTTCCTCCATAGCTTGGTCCCACTCAGGAACCCTTGATGCTTCCATAAATGTCTATGGATTGGAAGCGGTAGCAATAAATGCATGTGGAAGATCCTAATGTTGTGATTGAGTTCTTCATGTATCTGCAGGATCCCCAACAAGAGAACCCGTAGACTCAAGTGTCTATTGAGCCCAACGAGGTCTAGGTGGAGGTGGAGAACGAGGCTCCTCAACTGCAAGTGGACCCTGTGGAGGTGTAACCCTGCGAGTCGGAGTTGAGGGAGTCTCATCATCTAAATCACTAACATCACTATCCACAATGGAGGAAGGTGGAGGAGGTAGAGAGGCTAAGCCAGGAGAGCTTTCCTCAAAGTGAACACTCCTCTCAATGAACACCTCATGTGTCTCTGGATCCATCAATCTGTATGCCTTAACACCCTCAGGATATCCAACAAATATGAAAGGTCGACTCTGTGGTTCCAATGCCTTGCATTTCTGCGGAGGTATGCGAGCCCATGCTGGACACCCAAAGACTCTGAAATGTCTCACAATTGGTTTCCTACCAGCCCAAGCTTCAAAAGGAGTAATACTTTGCAAAGCTTTGTGAGGAACCTGATTCTGGATGTGTGTGGCACAACTGATAGCCTATGCCCAAAAGGCGGGATCAAGAGAACGTGCATGTATCATACAACTAGCCATTTCTTTGAGAGTTCTATTCTTGCGTTCTGCAACCCCGTTCTGCTATGGAGTGTATGCGACAGAATGCTGAAGATCAATCCCCTCAAATGTACAAAAATCCTCAAGTCTTTTGTTCACATATTCCCTTCCATTATCTGTGTGAAGAATCTTGACCACTTTCCCTGATTGCTTCTCCACACAAGTCTTGAAGTCCTGAAATCTGTCAAATACTTCACTCTTATGAATGAGAAAATAGACCCAAGTGAAGCGGGAGTAGTCATCAATGAAGGTAAGAACATAGCAGGCCTTACTAAATGAAGGTGCTGGAAATGGACCTGCTACATCTCTGTGAACAAGTTGAAGAACTTCCAAAGCTCTCCAAGTTTTCCCTTTATCAAACTTCTCTTCGAGATGCTTGCCCATGGAACAACTTGAACATACACCCTCTGAAAAACTAATTCAAGGTAGACCTGTGACCATGTCTTTAGTGCTTAGCTGCTGAAGATAGTGATAGTTGAGGTGACCAAACCGCTCATGCCATAGCTTACTTTCTAAATTTGAATGAGTAAGCAAGGCCCTAGAAGGTGAACTTGGCACAAAGTGGGAGAATGAATAAAGACTTGAGTTGTCATTGACTTGTCCCACTACTACCAAAGCATCATCATCAAGTTCCTTTACCACAACTGAATCTGGTGTAAACTCAACCTTTTTCCCATTCCCATAGTGAGTGATTTGGTAGATGGAGAGAAGGTTGGTAGACAAGTTAGGAACATAGAGAACATTCTCAAATGTTCCATCATCCATGTCAACTGAACCTTTCCCTTCAACCTCTACTTGTGTGTCATCACCTATGTAAATGTGAGGTACCTTAGATGGCTCCAATGAAGAAAACTGCTCCTTTGTAGAACCCATGTGATATGAGGCACCCGAGTCAAGTATCCATTGCTGTGAAGAACCTGTTGTAGCCACAAATGCTTGCCCTTTTCCCTTAGACTGTGAGGAAGAGGAAGGAGATGAATCCTTCTTTGTGTAGGCGGATGGCAAGTTGATGTTGTTTTTCTTGAGAAGATTGGTTAACTCATCAACTTGCTTTGCGTGGCATCGATGCTCATCATGACCATACTTCTTGCAATATGCACAAGTTGGTTTATCCTTCGTAGGTGGTGTCCCCTTCTTGGAAGAGGATGAAAAATCGCCTTG
Organism: Cryptomeria japonica; assembly: GCF_030272615.1. NCBI lineage: Eukaryota > Viridiplantae > Streptophyta > Pinopsida > Cupressales > Cupressaceae > Cryptomeria > Cryptomeria japonica. The sequence goes on from NC_081405.1 coordinate 165,960,391, forward strand.
TGATGGAGAGGATGATTGTCCTTTTTCCTGGTGTGGCTTAGACTTAGATTGCTTCTTCTTCTTGTTGGAATCTTTGCCTTGACTTCCTTGATTCCCTTGATTAGCCACCAAAGCCTTGGACTTTGAAGACTTGAGAAACCCCATGTTCAACAACGTAGATTGTTCCAATATTAACATTTATGTGAAAGCATCAAATGAAGACATAACATAAGAACTCCCCACTGTCAAACGATGAGTTTGGAAGATAGATACAAATGCTGCATATTCTGGTGCAAGCTTGTCCAACAAGTTGAATATCAATTGAGCATCCTTTTTGTCAATTCCACAATCCTTAGGCTTTGCTCTTAGCTCATTTGCTTTGGTGACATAATATTGGATTGTATCAAAACTCTTGGGATCCAAGTTGGTGAGCTCATTGTCAATCTGATAGCCTCTGATTTCATCAACTTGACCATACAATTTCTGAAACATATCCCAAGCCTCTTTGATTGTTTTACACTTCTCAATGTGAAAAATGAGGTCATCTGATACATACTTGCGTAAAGTTCCAAGAGCCATGCAATTATTTGTGAGCCATTCTAATTGAGCATTTGGATTAGCCTTAGGATCAAGTGGTGCTGTTATTGTTTCATCTATGTTTAATGTGTGAGACCCTTTTCCATTAATTTACTCCATACTTTAATTTTCCATGATGCATAATTATGTGGAGTTAAAGGTGGAAATTTATTAGGACTCATTGCAACAAAAATGGAAAGAGCACAAAGAGAGGCACAATCACACAAGACACTCCCCCAAATTCACTCAATCAAAGAACCCCCCCCCCCCCCCCAAATGTGATGATTTGGCACTTTATAAGTAGTGCGTATACAATGGGCCACTTGCAAAAAATGGCAAAGTGGACTTCTGATTTACAATTTTACAACTACCTCAATAAGGCCAAAAGAGTCTCAAACTGATAATGCAAGAGATCTAACTAAGATCCAAGCAATTTACAAGTACCTAATAGGCCAAATAAGACCAATATTTGAAAGTACAATTTTCACTCAAAATCTCTGAAATCTGATCATAGATTATAAAAGTAGATGAAAAAATAAACACTTTAAAAAAAAATGGCACCTGAAAAGGAGGTCATATGAGCTCAAACGAGGCCTTTGAAGTTGCAGAATTGAGGATTGGATAGGTACAGCTGAGAGAATCCAAAAATTCTAAAAAACCTGTGCACCAAAATCAGAAAATAACCACACCACTATGAAGATCATGAAATTTTAGCCCATTTCAAAAAAAATTGCACCAAAAAAGGAGCAAAAATGAGCAAGATATGGCCTTTCAAAGTTGGACTGCAAAACTGAAAAGCTCAATGGAGAGGGGTCAAATTTTTTTCAAAAAACTGCTGATGTGGCGCTGACGTTAGCAATTCACTGTGTTAAATTTGACGGCCATATGACCATCACAAAACCTTCGCCTCCTTGCTAACTGGGCATCTGTACTGTACGGACAGGCTGATGTGGCAGATGACTGTGCAGGTTGTACTGTATGGATTTGCTGACGTGCGCGATGACCTGGTGGCTCTGCGTGGTGGGTGATGTGTTGTACGGTTCGCTATGTGAGAGCCGTGTGGCAGGGTCCTGGTAGTCGACTAGGCTTCGCGTGGCGGGGTCGGAGGCTGGGTGGTTGCCGAAAATCTTTCGCCGGCGGCGTGTGGTAGACGGTCGCCGGAGAAGAGGTAGTGGCAGCATGGACAGGTGCTATCGGTAGCCTGCGGAAGGCGGAGACCGGCGGCGAGCGGGGCACGGAGGAGTACGGGCTGGTAGGTACGTGTTTGCTACAGGTACGTGTCTACAGCAGGTACGCGGTCTGCAACACCTGCGACACGCAGGTACGACAGAGTATGGGGGGGTCTGCGGACCCCCAACAATGCAAAAATTTTTTTTTTTTGATTTTTTTTGATTTTTCAAAATTTTTTTTTTGGAAAAATAAATTTTTTTAAATTTTTTTTTTCGAAATCCGTACGATAATAGCAAAAATGGGGAAATTTTTTTTCTCACCAAAATAGGTCGACTTTATAGTCGAAATTTATGGAAACGGCCTCCCGGATTCAACGGTGATGTCCAAATCGCTATATGATGCCCCCAAAAAATGAAGATCCCCAAATTCGAAAATAGAAGCCTTCCACGATGTCTCTAAAAACTGATCAATGAAGCCCCATGAGCTCTGATACCATGTAGGATTTTGCGAAGATCAAGGGCACAATGAAAAGCATAAAAGAGACAATAGAATGACAAGAACAAACTATATTCTCATCAATATGTAAAATGATCAACTGGATTAACCAATACAATGAATATAGGCCTGCTTATATAGGCAAGGCCATATGGATGTATGAGCACACAAATATGACATGTGGCTCAATGAGAAACAAGGGTAGGTAAGAAATACTAGGGGTAGGTAGGAGAAATAATATAATATTCCACAAGAGGTGGATGACCCACCGAATGTGGAGTGTAACAGCAAAATAAGACCACAAAAGGTGGAATTTCTCCTACAAGCTCTATCTCTATGTGCACACTTCCCTAAGTGTCTCAAATCCAAACTATGAATAGATGCATTATCCTAAGTTAACTTAAGTAAGTGTAATAATATCCAAAATGAATATTTATTTACACCAACAATATTATCTTCACCATTCCATATGCTTTGTTTTTCAGATATAACGCCAAGGTTAGCAAGACTGTCCACGACGACATTTTTTTCCCTAAAAGCATGCTCAATAATAAATGATTTAAAACTAGTAATAATTTCTCTGGCCTTAAAATTGATATTTTCGATAGACCACGAAGGCTCAGCTTCACCCTTTAGGCATTTAATAATATTAAGAGAATCTCCCTCCAACCATAATTTTTCATGATTGAGATTTTTAGCAATAATCAGAGTACTAAGGGCAATCGAAGCTTCAGCATAATGGCTCATTTGGTTACCCAAAGGACTAGCAACAGCCACAAGACAACCTCCAACAAAATTCCTAACAATACCCCCATATCCAGCATTGCCAGGATTTCCCTTAGATCCCCATCGAAATTGGCCTTGATCCATCCCTGTGGAGGAAAGCTCTAGAAAAGACCATCTCTACCTTTATCCTTGCTATTTCTGCTATTGGAAAGATTCCATCTTTGATTAAAATATTCCTTAGCAGATAATCCAGTATCAATGCCATATAAGTAATCATGGATTCCTCTATAAATTTTATCCACCACCACTTCAGGGTTCGCACTTTTTTCCCTAAAAATCCTGTTGTTACGCTCCTTCTAGATGTTCCAGGTTACAATGGGGAGAATAAGTTTCCAGAGCTCAGCATTCTTAGAATTAGAGCAAGGGCAAAACCATTGCTGCCAGAACTCTTCTAGTGAGTTCGGGAAAACCCAACTCAACTTCCACTTATTAAGAACTATATTCCAAATATCCTGACTAAAAGTGCACTGGTAGAGGACATGTTAGGAATACTCCTCCTCCCTACAACAAAGAGAGCACTTGTTAGGAAAAAAAAATCCACGCTTATGCAGATTATCAAGGGTTAGAACCTTATTTTGGATAAAGATTCAAAAGAAGATATTAATTTTGGGAGTCAAATTCTTCATCCACACTTTCGCCCACAGAGGAATATCATCTAGAACTTTTTAATGTATAGAGATAGTTGAAGAAATAAAATATCGCCCATCAGAAGTTTCCTTCCAAATCATACAATCCTCAGAATGCTCCATGAATATTTTGGAAGAGAGAAAGGTCTCCAAAAATCTTAGGCCCGACAAACCTGGCTAAACTCAATCCACTTACTATTTCTCCAGTAGTCCCTAACAAGGTCTCCATACCTTCTTTTAAACCAGTCTTTCCATTCATTAAGAATGGGGATTTCCTCCAGCAGTTTATCCATTGGCCATCTGTCCTCCAAGGATCTGATAATCCTCCCAATACCCAGTTTCCACTTTCTTCCAACAATAGCCCAAACATTAGCCATTTGAACAACATTCCAAATAGCAAAGCCATCCACAAGGAAGGAATTATCCATAAATTCTTCATCAGACAGTTACATATGAAGGTATTTCTTTTTCCAAATGGAATTCCATTCCCTTTCCTCCTCTTTCATTCTCCAAATTTGTTTAGCTAACAGGGCATTGTTCATAGTCATAATGTTCCTTATTCCCAGGCTCCCAAAAGCCTTAGGAGTGCAAATATTATTCCAAGCAATAAGGGGGATTTTATTTTTATCTTCCACTCCCGACAATAAGAATTTTTTTTGTATTCTTTCAATGGCCTTAGCAAACTTCCTGGGGATATTAAACAGACTAAGGGCATAGATAGGCAGATTTTGAAGAGTAGCCTTGCACATCGTCACCTTACCCACTTAGCTGAGGAGGGCTCCCTTCCACCCAACCAGTTTGGAGTTAAATCTATCAACCAGCTTCATCCCGAAATTCTCTGAAGGCTTTAAGCACAGAGGGAGACCCAAATAAGTAGAAGGAAACTCTGTAATTTTACATCCAAGGATCCTTTCAATCCTTCTTTGTCTATCCACAAGGGTGTTGATGAAGAACAAAGAACTCTTATCCCAATTTTTTTTTTGCCTAGAAGCAGCTTCATAGGAATCCATGACGATACTCATATTTATAGCTTCTCTTATGGTAGCTTCTCCCATGGTAATAAAGTCATCTATGAACTATTCACGAGTATAGGTTAAGTTGGACGAGGAAGGCTTAAGGCCTTTGAGTTTCCCTTCCTCCACACTTCTCATAATAAATCTGCCCAAACTTTCTGCCAAGATAGTAAACAAGATAGGAGAGATAGGATCCCCCTATCGTAGGCCTCTAGAACTTTTGAAGAAACTGGAGGGAGATCCGTTAATAATAACAATAGAAGAGGTAGTACTAGTCAGCTAAGAACATAGCTGTATCACCTTTTCCCCAAACCCAAAAGCTTTCATAATTCTGAAAAGGAATTACCAATTCACTCTGTCATAGGCCTTGGACATATCCAACTTCAAAAAAAAGCCTTGTTTTTAGTGACAGTTAGAGAATGAATGTTCTCATGAACCAAAATGATGGAATCTAGAATCTGTCTACCAGGGATATAACCATTTTGCTGGGAAAAATTATGCGAGGAAGGATATCCAACATTCTAGAAGTGAGCACCTTAGATATAATCTTGTAAAAAGAATTACAAAGACTAATAGGTGTAAACTTATTGGGAGAATCAACTCCAGGGATCTTAGGGATGAGGACAATAAAGGTAGCATTGAGTTCTTTGAGAAGCCGTCTAGATGCAAAGAATTCTTTAACACCATTACAGATGTCAATCTCCATAATATTCTAAATTTTTTGAAAGAAGAACATAGGGAATTCATCTGGACCAGGAGACTTGTCTCCAAGAAAGGGAAAAACTGCCTTTTTGATCTCCTGATTCAAAGGGATCCTAGATAGATTTTTGTTGTCATCCTCATTTAAAATGGTAGGGATAGCTTGAGCAAGAAGGTCTTGATTTCTGATATCCAGAGAATCCTCACCACCCAAAAGATTACTAAAGAAATCCACAAATTCTTTTCTAATTTCATCTTCATCCGACAAAATACCCCTATTACTGGATAAGATGGAGATCCTGTTGGCCACCCTATGCTTAAGAGCAGTCACGTGGAAAAACTGGGTATTTTTATCACCTTTCTTCAAATATAACGCTCTTGATCTTTGTCTCCAAAAGGTTTCTTCATTAGAGATAATTTCATGGTATTTGGAAAGCAGCTTGTTTTCAGAATTCCTCACATCCTTACAAAGGCCTTCCACTTGAATTTTATCCTGAACTTCTTTAATATCTATCTTAATATTGGCTTTCATTTTGAAGATATCTCCAAAAGTCTCTTTATTCCAGATTTTGACTTTGGCTTTGATAATATTAAGATTTTTGGCCACTCTGAATAAAGCAGTACCCTCAACCTCCGAAATCCACCACTCAGAAACAAATTTTGCCAGAGAGGGGTCGGATAACCAGGCTTTTTTAAATCTAAATGGAAAATTATGTTTTGATTAAGTAGGATTGGTAGTGAAAGAGATAGGATAATGATCAAAACCAATCTTAATGATAGACGCTAGAGAATAATTATACTTAGAGAGATAATCGGGGGAGATCAAGGATCTATCCAACCTAACTTGAATGAGATCAGAGCCAATTATTCTATTGGTCCAGGTATAATTAATCCCTCTGAGACCCACATCCATCAAAGCTTGATCATTGATAAAGTCCATGAGATCTTGTCTTCCATCTAACTGCAAAGGAAGGCCTCCCATCTTTTCATCCTCTTTTAAGGGAGTATTGAAATCTCCCATAATCATCGAGCTTTTAGCTGTGATTTTCATTGTTATTATCTTTGCATAGTCTACTTTGTTGGGTTCTAGATCCTGGTAAAATCTTTTGGGTTTCGGGTCCCTTCAAAACCCGTTGTATGGGGTTTTTGGTCCCCTTAAAAACTGTTTTCCCTTATTCAAAAATATGGGAAAGACCTTTGAATGGAACCTTCTTTCCTGCCATCTAGGGTAAAATATCTCATAATCAACAAGGCTACTTCCTTCCAAACTCTGGGGAGCACCTCCCTATTGTATCCACTTTGAAGCCTAGATACCCTTTCTCTTGGTTTTGAAAAATGCTAAAAGTCATCCTTGTATTTCCCTTTGGGATTTTTCGAAAAGGACACACCATCAAGGGCCAACCTTGTCACTTTCACAATATTCTCTACCAAAACCACAAAGGAATATTGTCATTCTTCACACTCCCATTGTCCCAAGTGTGAGTGAAAGTAGCAGAGAGCTTAGGGTCATGGCTTTTCATACCTTCCACATAATTATCTAGATTACCTTTAATCACCTTATCCCACAACTCTCCATTATTCTTAAATTCAGAGCATTTTCTGAGTTCAGTTTGAATCAAATTGCCATTTATAATTGCAAAACATGAAACTAGGTTTAGAAAGTGACAAGCCTGTGGAAAATAGTGGTAGATGGTACTGACAATAATATTTAAGTCTCGTCTCATTAACCAACAAGGAAAGGGGCATAAAGGCAAGTACAAAAAAGCCAATATTGAGATTATTCATCATTAATTGACGAATCCTTCACAATCATGGCACAAGCCTCCATCGGGATTTTGTGCAAGTGGATCCAAATTTTGAAATTAGTATAGGCACCCATCCCCGCCAACTTGTTCACCACACAGTTTCCTTCTCATCTCACGTGGCAAAACCTCATGTCTCCTAGTGAAGAAAAGAGAAATGACACTTGGCAATGAGAGGATTAAAATTCCAATCCGGTTTTTCTTCCCCTTTAAGAATCATGATGGTATTTTTAGAGTCGCCTTCAACAATGATGCACTTAAGCCCCTTGTTCCTGGTCACAGTTAACCTGTGATAAACGACCGCCACTTCAGTCATGCTTGAAGTTTGGATCTCAAAATTTACCACATAGGAAAGGACAAGGATTCCACATGAGTCTCTAACAACTCCACTCACTCCCACTTGACTCGGGTTGCCCCTATCAGAGGGGGGGGATCCATATGATAGCATAAAAAAAACCAAGAGGAGGGGCCATGAAGCCCAAAAGGGTTGACTCTATGTCCCACAATTTAGTGATTGCCTAGTCCATATGAAGTAGTGGGTGATAATGTTTTCTCTTCATAAAGAAAACCATATTCTACTTGACATTAGTGATAATCTTGTTAGTGAGTTCTTCTCACTCATACCTTCTATCTCTTAAAATTCTGTTATTGTGCTCTTTCCATAAGCTCCATCAAGTGTGAAAAAGTGTTTTCCACCACAGTTCCTTAGATAAAGGGTGAGAGGAAGGAACATTCCCTCTGAGAAGATTATCCTTGGTGGCATTATTCCAGATTCAATCTAGGATAAACATGCCCACAGTCTTCTACTTAATTTTCTAGGAGAAGGGGCATTGGAACAAGACATGTTCGATACTCTCCTCTTCCTTTTCACATAGAACACATCTATTAGCCTTCTAAAAGCCACACCTCATAAGATTATCGATTGTTAGAATTATACCATGAGAGATAGTCCACTAATAAAGGTAAATCTTGGACGTTGTCATATTTCTCCAAATCTAGTCCCATTTAAATAAAGGCACTGAGGAAGGTGAGGCGATTTCATAGCTAGATTTAACTGAAAAATCCCCTACTTTCAAGGGTTCCTAGATAAGAACATCCTCATCTTCTCTCCTATAAAACTTGATAGAATTAATAATTTTGAGAAGCTCTTCCAGTGCACATTTCTTTTGCTGGGTAAAGTCATGGACCTTGAATCTCCATTCTATCAGTGAAGGATGAGGGACCAAAAAATCACTAAGGAGAGTCCCAAGTCTCATGGAAAGATCATCTTCAACCACCACACATATAAGATGATATTAAAGAGGGATGGGAGAAACCCATGGGTCCTTCCAAAACTGAATATTCCAACCATTCCTATGTTTCCATATCAAACCTTTGGAAAGAAGGTCATGAGTCTTGAGGAGATTATTGTAGATATAAGATCCTCTAGGTGTAACATCTAAGTCCATAAAGTATTGAGATCTTCCATTTAGATACTTATCTCTTATCACCATGGTCCACTTCGCATCCCCTGAAGTAAGTCTGCAGTCGATCTTAGCCAATAAAGAATCATTAAGGGAATGAGATCCTCTGATACTTAAACCCCCAACATTCTTAGCATAGAAGGCCTTCTCCTAGTCCACAAGGAACATTCTGTTGCATTGTTACACTCCATCTCAGAGGAATCTCCTCTAGATTTGGTCTAACTTCTTAGCCTAGGAAGCAAGAATGTGAAAGAGGGAGAGAAGGTACATTGAGGTGCTCTACAAGGAATCTTTTAGAAGTTGGAGCTTCCCCGTGTTACTAAGAATCACACCTCTCCATCTAGCCAAATTTATCTGAATTAGTTCCAATAGTCTCAACCAGACCGAATTGTCCACTTTACTAGTATTGAGAGGGAGACCTAGGTATATGGAACATAGAGAAGCCACCTTGCAGTTGAGAATATTTCCTATCGTATTTTGGAGTAGTTAGTTGGTGCTCATAAAATAGAGAGCACTTTTGTCTAGATTGATTTTTTGACCAGAAGCAATGACATAATCAGAAAGGATGGTCCTCCATCCCTTGGATTCCATAATAGAAGCTTCACCCATCAGAAAGGTGTTATTGACAAATTGTTGGTGAGAGATCACAAAGGGAGCCGAAGAGGGTTTAATACCTTTTACAATACCAATTTGCAGAGACATCATGAGATTTCTACCCAGAGCCTTCACCGTAAGAATGAAAAGGTAGGGAGATTAAGGATCTCCTTGCCTCAAACCGTCAGAAGAATTGAAGGATCCATGGGGAGCTCAATTGATTAAAACTGAAAACATCAGTGTTTGAAGCTTTACTTAAAACTAATGAAAGTAAATGCCAATTAACCATATAGTAAACTTTAGATATTTCAAGAAAGGAAATGCCAAGAAACATTTCATAAACTTCAAGAACAAAATTTGCTATTTGATGACAAAGGACAAAACCTTTTTGATTATCGTGAATTAAGGAATGGAGAAAGGGCTTAGTCATGTTGAAAATGAGCTTGGACAATATTTTGTATAGGGCATTGCAAAGGCTAATAGGTCTAAAATCAGACATCTTATTAGCACAGTCATTTTTAGGAATCAGGACAATGAAGGTTTTATTGATCTCCTTAAGGATCTTGGGTGAAAACAAGAATTTTGTAGCCACCAAGGTGATGTTCGAACCCACAATCTCCCAATATTCTTGGAAGAAGAAGGGGAAGAACCCATCTAGTCCAAGATCTTTAAGGGTCAAATAAGAAATCTACCACCTTGACTTCCTCCTTTGAGAAAATCCTTTCCATAACCCTTAGCTCATCAAGCTTGATGGTATCTAGTATACAATGGATAAGTCCAGAGAAAATATCAACAACAACGGGGTCTTGGGTGGCCAAAGGGTTGACCAATGAAGAGAAGTGAGAAATGGCTTCCCAACTAATGTCCTCTTCACCAGTCACATAAGTTCCATTAGGTCGTAGTAGTTCAGGTTGATGCTATTGCACTTTTTATGCTGGCATGAAGATTGATGAAAGAATTTTTTGTTCCTATCTCCCTCTTTTACCCATTGGATTATTGATCTTTGATTCTAGTAGAGTCCTTCTTTCATGATCATATTGTGAAGGTCTTCTAGTAAAGCACATTCTTGGGTTCTATCTTCTTCCGAGGCCCCAAGGGATTCCATATCTTTTTGTAAAGCATCAATCATATCTTTAAGAGGCTTCTTTTGAGAAAAGATGCCAGCAAAGGAGGATTTACTCCATGCATGAAGGTTATCCTTCAACAGTCTCAACTTTAGGGCAACTTTGAACATGGTCGTGCCAAGGATATGAACATTCTACCATTGAGCTACGAGGGACTTGAACTCTAGAGCAAGAGTGCACATCATTTCAAAATGGAAAGGAAATCCTCTTTTGGGTCTAGTGTTTTGCCAATTAATAGAGATAGGACAGTGGTCTGACCCATTGCAAATAAAGGAGGAGAGGTGGCAACACTAGAAGATGTTCCAGGATGAGGATATAGCACATCTGTCAAGACGGACCTGGATGAGGTTATTGCCCATTTTTTGATTAGACCAAGTGTAGCTCCTATCTTTAAATCCAAATCAATAAGGCCTCCTTTAGTAAAAAAATCTTGAAGATCCAACATACTCTTGGAGAAGTTTGATGTCCCTCCTTTTTTCTCCGAGGGAAACAAGAGAGTATTGGGTAAAAGCACAAAGCTGTGTCACACTTTTATATAAGAAATGACCAATGCTGATTCAACTTTTTAAATTGAATCAATAGAAAGTGAAATATATATGGTTTGAATTTTAAAATGATGTAAACTAATAAAATGTATATTTTTTTGTGCATTTTATGTTTGTAATTTAAAAAAAAATTTAAATAATAATTTGAATATAATTTCTTATAAAGTAAACACTATAATTTAGTTGTTGATAAAATGCTGAAATTGAAGTTACATGAGGCATTGCACTTTATATAGTAAATTTTACCTTTTTTTCTTCAATTTTTTGTGTGTTATTGATAACTTGAAACATCAGTGTAAAAATATATTTTTAACTATTTATTATGTATATATATTTAAATTCAATAAATTTGAAAAGTTGTGCGTACCGAAATATAACTCTGTCCATTTGGCGTCACCTTTTTTATTAATTATCTATCCAAATTAGAAAATAATTATATCATCTTGATATAGACTCTTTTCTCTAGGGCATTTATTTTTTTCAAACTTTTTTTCAAAATTTTATTATTTTTCATTTACAAGATAATCAACCTTATATTTTAGTGTTGATGACCTACTTTTAATAAATATTAAATATAAAATATAAAAACTAATTAAAATATTAAAAGATATATTTTGGAATATTCACTCGTAGATCTATAAAAGGGTATTTTTTCATTTAGAAATTTTTATTTTTTTATAAGAGTAGGAGTTGTTGAAACATTGAGTTCTTCAAAAAATAAAATAAAATTGGTAGTTAGACCCAAAGTGGTATAAAATATACATTTAGTAGACAATTTCAATTGGAAAAGTTGTGGCCCATATATAAGATAGTTATAACGAATCTCTATAGGCCATGTGTTTGACTAAAATTAATTTTTAGTTAGAATTACTTAAATTCATTTATGTTGATAAGTTGACCTGAAACGTGACACTATTTTGTGCTTTTATCCTATTCAAATCCCCCATAAAAAGCCAACGGGGACCACAGTTGAGATTCCAATGCTTAATTAAAGACCACCATAATTCCCTCCTCTAAACAATACTATTAGGAGCATAAACATTAGTGAGTTTTGAGTTCCCATTGTTGGACACAATGGATCATTGAGAGGGGGGTGAATCAGTGATTTAAACACTTATTTCCTAATCAGGGATATACCGGTACAATATAAAACAAACAGAGTGTTGACTGGTAAACAAAAAAATGCAAACTAAGTGTGTGAAAGGATTTTCTATAACATCAATATAACACATACACAAGAATACATCACAAAAACATCAGATATACGAGGAAAACCCAATGTGGGAAAAACCTCGGTGAGAATAGCTGCTAGAGATCTTCTGCTCCAATCCAGCCTCACAATAAAAATGATCTGATTACAATTTCAGGGCACCGACCCAAGGAGCACCAACCCCTGAACAATTTATAGGCTACAACCTAAAGGAGCTACAACCCCTACACTAATCACCTACTTATTGAAGACAATATGAAGATTCAAATACACAAATAAATTCCCTATTACAAATGATGTTTTGCAACCCTTCTATACTTTGTTCTACCAGTTTCAATCTTATTGGTTTGTGAACACTCCACACACCCTACAACAATACCTTTATGCAAATTATTACTCAGCTAAAAGCTTCACTCCCTATGACTGTTGGATTCACTTCACACTTGACCACACTCGAATTATTTCTTGATCAATCACACCTCACCAATTAGCTTAACTGTTAGACCTGCAACAGTTTACTGGTTCCTCTGTCTTTGATGGTTAAACCCTCTCACCAGTTCGCCTACTAACTCACTCTGCAACTTTCTTAGAATAAATTTTAAGAAAGATGATCTTTTTCTTTGCTCAATCTCACTTCACTCTCCTTCTCCACTTCAATCATCATTGATTTTTGTCGTGAGCTCACATATTTATCATCTAAGGTTCTCGCCAAAAACCACATTCAAACAGTGTTGTGTTAGGTTTTTTTCCTTCACCAGCTCGATCCATATTTGATTTGATTCGATATGCTTTTCCAGAGAGATTATCTTCATGTCATCAATCAACACCACCAACGCCTCACATTCCAATGTGCATTTTCTAAATCTAGAGATCTGCACCATGCTTTTCTGTTTTTCTCTGTCATACGCCATTAATGGCTTGATTGTTTCCTTTAGCAAACGGGTATGCAGATCAAATCCTCTTGCAGGGTAAATTCAATCACTTGCCAGCTTGTCTTCCTCGAGCCGCAATCTTCTGGCATCCTCTATGATTTGTGGGTTATTCATAAAAGTCGACCTGCTTGCTGACAGATACGTCGATGCACACTCCACCGACCTATTCTTTATCACCACTTGGCTTCCAACTGTAATCTTTTTCGACATCCACCTCTGCTTGGTTTTCTATGTCGGTTTGGCATTCTTCGTTGACCAAGATTGACTACCGGTTCCATTCACCTTACTGGTATAACCAACAAACAGAATAGTCACTCTTATTGACAACACATCCTCTTGACAATTCATCTTGCCTTCCGGTATGTCTTCATGCCATTCTTTTTGTTCTGCTCACCGGGTGTTGTTGTGATTCATTTTAATATTCCGCCTCTTCATCACAAATAAACAACCAACCATCATGCTGGTTTGCCTTACCGGTTATCACTCAAGCGTGCCAAGACACTCCTGCATCTCACCTCATACCGGTGATATCATCTGTCAACTTAGAACATACATCTCTTCTTTATGCTAGTTCAATATTCTTCATACTGGTTGACACACTCTACCGGTAACCTACAATACTGGTTGACATCAATGGCAACTCAATGCCAACACCCATTAGGGGTATTATTCTCAAAATCAATGCACTAAATTTTTTTTATCTTGAACAACCAGAGAACCCCGAAAGATTATTCACTCTCCAAAGGAAAGTAAGTCCACCAGAAGAACCATCAGTGCATGGTAATCAATTGAGAAAAGGGCCAAATGAAGTTACACACCTTCAAATAGGATTCAAAACTCATCTTGGTTTCTTGGAAAATAAAAATATCTTTCACGAGATTCTTCACCAGAATTTTCTTATGAGGCCCATTAAGACCCTTAACATTCTAGGAGAGAATAATCATTTCTTATTCTCTAGGAAGAAGAACTACTTGGAAACATACCCTGACAACCATTAGCCACATCCTTAATTGCAGTAGTCTACCTCACATCCTTTAAGGATTTCCTTCCCACTCTCGAGTCCTTGCCCACATCCGTAGTCTTCCTCCCTCCAGGTGAAAGCACCTGATTGTTAGATAATGGATCCTTAGGCAGGGACAATCTATTGAAGACCATAGACCAAGAAGGGGTATCCATAGAAAAACCTGAGGTATCTTTGGGGGTGATACCCCACAACAGTGGCTCCATCAAAGGGGTCTCCATAGTTGGCATCCTATCTAAAGGAGGGGGGTTCTTCCTGTGAGAGGGAGGAAATGGGACATTGGCCCACCCTTGGGAAGGAAGAGGAATCATCACTGATCTGTTTGAAGGCACCTCCTCCACAACCTGATCCCCCATAGTGAGTGGGATAAAAAAATCCAAAGCAACCTCTGGGGGGAAACATTGTTGGCCTCTGAGGCAGTAAAGTGGGCCACTGGAATGTGTGCCACTAGAACCACTCGCGAATCCTCAAAAGGGATGACCTTATCCATGGTAGATATATCGACATCTAGAGGGATCGACCCAACGTTAAACGAGGAAAGGGGTAAATTCTGTCCTTTACCCTTAGGCCTAGGGTCCTTCTTGAGTTCACCAGGACAAGCATTAGCGAGGTATCCAACAGATGAGCAACACTGTCAATAGAGAGTAGAGTTTTCAAACTCTAAGGGTTGAGTCCAGGAGGCAAATCGGGATTTTAGCACAATTGAGGTTGACAAGATAGAGCCAGGAGCCACACCAACATCGAGAGAAACACCATCCTCAACCTCTGTCGGGTGACAGAGTCCACCGCAATAAATTGGCCAAACAAGTTGGCAATACCAGTGATAATCTCCTCATCTGAATACTTTAGACGGAGGCTAGGCAAACCCAAGTCAGAACTACACCCAACAAGAGAGTGTTAGGTAGAAATACTGGGCGCCATTTTCTCAATAAGAGTTGTTGTTTCCTAAGGAGCTAGTGGCCCGAGGAGAGAATTTTTCCACAATCTTCTGCTAGGAGAAAAAGAAAAATAGAACATACCTTTCGGGAGGGTCGAGATAGAGAGGCAACCCTTGATTAACCACTTAGCAGTAGCGCATTTCCGAATTGCCACAATATTAGGGTGCCTATCCACAAACATACCAACCAGTGCATTAGCCATTTTCGTCAGGGGCTGATTCAAAGAAACATCCTAGATATTGACATAGGTACCATGCTTAGATTTCTTGATTGTCACCCCTCCCGTGGATGGTGTCTGACCACCATAGAATAGAGCTTTCCAGGGGCCCTTGGGAGAGTAGTTGTGCTAGAAGAACTCCCCAGAGGATCACGAGTGCCCTCAGGGGCGTTGACATTCGAAACAAAATCACCTTGTGATCCGCTTTCCTCTAACTTCGTGGGGGAGATTGCATCCCCAGAGGTATTGAATTTCAAAACTGCAGGAAAGACAAAGAACCCATCATGAGGGACCAAGGCAATCCCCACAATCTCTGAAAGAAGGAACGTGGTGTCCACCAGAGAGGCCCACCCTAAAACGTCTTACAGACTGTCACCTCTAGGTCCAAACAAGCTTCCTTCCTCCCTTCTAGCAAAAACTCAGAACACATCAGGCAGTTCTCACCCGCCATTGCTTGCAGAGCACATTTCATCATTTCTAAGAGCATGGTCACTCCCCATTTAATATTTTAAAGTCTTAAATTACCTTAGCATCGTTTATATGCTAATTATCACTTTTGATAGAGAATTGCAACATTTCTAAATTTAGGGTCATTGTTAGATCCCTATCAAATCATTGGAGGTTGAATTTTACTGGCATAGTGGTTACTTATTGTAATATCTAGTGCAACTAATTTTTGTAAATCTATCAAGTCATGATTGAGATTTTAGATTAGTCTTTAGGGACATCTATGTTATAAATTGAGGTTAGAAATTTATTTTGAGATTATGAACATTCAACATTATAATTAACAAGTGCTTGATCAACCATTTGAATTTTTAGAAGGAATAAACACAACACTCATATTCAGTGTCTGAAATATATATTCCTATCACACTCTTGGTCTCAAAGACAACACAAGGATAAAGAGTCTCATATTAAAAAATACATATACCTAGAAAGCAACAAGAAGAAATAGGTAGATTTTGGACAATGACATTGTTAGAAAAACCTATTACATAATATATATATAAGAAAAATCCTATTTGATAGAAAGATAAAAATACTTTATTAAAAAATAACAAAAATAAATAATGATAATTTTCTTCGGAATAAAAAATAAAAACATCTACATAAAATATATCATAAAACATTATTTTACATTATATTTAAATTATTGACACACGCTTGTTGTCATAGGTCTGAATGAAAACTTGTTTTCTTTCTAATGGACTCCGCGAAAGCTAACTGCCGGCTCCAAGAAGGCAGCCCTCGTTCCCTTAGCGATCGATTAAACCAATGAAGTTAAAAGGATTAAAAAAAACAGCTCATCTCATGCATGATTTATATCGGAGGTTTCGGTACAATCGCTTAAAAATCATTTCAAATTATTTGAAATCGCTGTAGTCAGGCTAATAAATACCTAAAAATTACAATTCATCGAGCTCTCCAAACAAATAAAAAATTAAAACTGCACGGTAAAAATGAAGGAGATTACCTGCTAACAATGTCGTGTCCTACCTATAAGTAGATTCATAACAAGATCTGTTTCCACAAAATATGTTAAGCAGAATCATCACTGAATCTGTTTCGCACAGAATATACTAAGTTTGTGCATCTGCGCTTTTGCTTCTGGTAATACCTGTTGTTCCTTCCTTCAATATTCTGTAGATTAATAGATGGGTTTTATTTGTTGATTTGAATATAACAGAAAGCTTTTACTTAGTATTCTCCTCTCCTCTTCAATATAATAGATGTGTTTTATTTCTCTGGGCATTCGCAGGGAAAATGAAGATGAAGATGATGTTAATAATAGCGTTTGTATTGATGCTGAGCATAAGCACAGCGAAATGCAGTAGGCGTGATGGTGAAAGAATCCTTGCCTCATCATGTAAACCTAGCGGATTTTTGAAGGGCAACTCCCACGAGTGTAATCGCCTACATAATTCAGAGTGCTGCAAGTCAGGGGAAAAATACCCGCAGTACAAATGCTCACCCCGTGTGACAGAGAAAACTAAAGCTACTCTCAGTTTGAATGGGTTTGATAGGAATGAAGACGGAGGAGGACCTTCTGAATGTGATGGAAAGTACCACAAAAATAGCGAACTTGTAGTTGCTCTTTCCACCGGCTGGTACGCCGGTGGCAGCCGGTGTCACAAACAGATACAAATCAATAATCCAGGGAATGGACGAAGTGTGAAGGCCATGGTGGTAGACGAGTGCGACTCTTTCTCTGGGTGTGATAACGTTCATGACTTCCAACCCCCTTGTGCCAACAATATCGTAGATGCTTCTCCAGCCGTATGGAAAGCCTTAGGAGTCGACGATAAGGATGCTGGTCTGATGAGTATCACATGGTCCGACGCCTAGCTTAACTCGTTCCCTTCTTTCTTTACATCCATTACACTCTCATTCATTAGGTACCCATCCAATCCAAGATGATGTTAGCAGTTTCAGAAATGTTAATTTTGCTAATTTTTTTAGTGGCTCTAAAACATATGGTAATTAAATTGTAGAAAAATATTTTGTTAATTACAAGGCTAGTGTAGCTCTAATAAATTTCAATTGTATAGCTACTTGCGGAATTGAACAATAAATGCATACAAAGACAAGACACAAATAAATTATATGTAAGACTTATGGGAAGATATTTCACTCATTGTAGTTAAATAGGGGAGATACCTTGCTCGTGGGCTTGCCTTATTTGATGGTGAATTTATCTGCAGTTGCTCAGTTGTAGATTTCTCTTTAAGTTTACTTAATTAATGTATAAGCTTGCTTTCTTGCAGAAAACTTACAGTGGAAAACAACTTCATGTCAATGTAGGATTAATTTCTAAACAGTTTTAGGGTAGTAGTTGTAACGCCCTAAATTGTACGCCCTTATAGTTTTGTCCTAATTTGGACCCTCACCTTGGTGTTCGTGTCCCAAGGCCTGATTGAAGCCTTGATTCTGTTCATACCATGCATATTTTGCCATATTTGACCCTACACCTCATGCCCCATCATTTTCTGGTACCTGATTGGTCAGGACTAGGGTGCTAGCGCCTTGGTCTCCTCAAGACCAGAGCACCCAATGCCCTTGTCCTCCTAATTAGGACCCATTTTAGGGCCCCTTAACTATCACAAGAATTGAGCAAGAACTCGGATCCCGTGTTGGCTCATGTTAAAATAATAAGTTGTTTTTTGACGGGCGAGTATAAAAAGAGGTCTAACCCCTCTCATTTTGAGATACATTCAAGACATTAGAATACACATACATCAATTCAATTTGACATCAAACACTTAAGTTCAAGTGAGCAAGCAATCAATCTTCTTTCAAGTATTGGAGCAGAGTTAGAGTGAAGATTCAAGCATTGGAGTTGGCATTCATGTTCTATGTTATTGAAGACTTCAAGAAACCCTAATTCTGCATGGAAACAAACAAAAATTCACAAATAGGTATAGAATTTGTGTTTCAATTATTATTTAGCATCTCCCTCAAAAGGAGAACATTTCCATTATTGTAATTTCATCATATTTTATTTCTATTTCATGACCTTAATTCCAAAACTAGGGTTTGACCTAAGAGAAACCCCTATTCCGAACCTATTTTCCTTCTCTAGTGTGCACAAGAACAGGTACACAGATATGATCTTCAAAATTGGCTTTATTTACAGTGATGAATCAATCCCTTATTAGAGCATGAAAATTGCAGAGGATTAGAGCAATTGTCACTGTGGTCCTAACAAATCAAGAGCTCCTTTTATGTATAGATCCAAATACATTTACATTTCTCAGATCCAAGTTCGTGTCTTGATCTGACAACTGTAGTTTACTGTTCTTGCATTTTGACATCAATTCTTGCACATTTACTCCAATTTCAACATTTTCATAATTCAACTTAAAAAAGGGCAATTCAAATCAAATAACCAGTAAATCCAATAGAACTCTCGACCCTTATCCTTGTTATTTTTTGGCTAGATCCATTGGTTTTACCTCCCTCTTTTTCAATGTGATGTTCCCTGAGACTAAAATTAGTAGTTTTCATCCTTCTTGTGGTGGAAATTCTAATTTTTCACCATCACATTTTGGTGAACCTGACTCCTCACACCTGTAATTTTGATTTATTTTGTTATATTTGAGTGTTTATGCAATTTCAAAATCAAATTCACATTTGCAAGTTTAATTTTTCATTGAATTTCAAAAATTTAGAGGTTAAATGCACAAAAACCCCAATTTTTAATTCTAAAATTGAGCTTGTGGGTTGTCTAATTTGGGTTTATTATTTTAGATCTGTTTATTCATTTAATTTAAAATTAAAAATTTTCCTCTTAGATCTCATTTTCGAATTGAATTACATAAATTTAGTGGTTGAATTTAGAAAAACCCTAATTTATAATTCTAAATTTTATCATGTGGATTGCATAATTTTCAAATATGATCTTTATGAATGTTATGCTATTATTTAGATGCATTTATCTTTCAAATTCACAAGTCAAGTTTCTTAATCAATTGGTTAATCAATCATTTTTCACAAAAAAATTAATCATAATTTTTAAATTCAAATTTCCCTCCTTTGTGCATGAGTTTTTCTACTATTAGTCCTACCTATAATATTCTTGTGAGATGAAGTTTTAGAATTAAGGTTGCTCAAGGTTTAATTACTAAGGATATGGAGCCTAGTTTGGATAAATTGTTTCATGAGAATGTGGGTGGTTCTTCTATTCCAACAATTGATGTTATTTATCCTCATTCTTTGCATAATTCTCATGATGAGGGTGAATAACTAACTAGGGTTTCCATTGACCAATTGGAGAAGATTGACAATGAATTTGAAAATATTCAACAATGGATGAGCCAACAATACCCGGAAAGTGAGGCTATCCCATTGATTGGAGGATTAAAAATAATGGTTCAAAGTGATAAAGTTGGTGTTGATTTATTGTGTGGCCTTGTTCATATTGTTGACACTAATATCATGCCTATGAAAATTTATGGTAAAGTCCTTAGTTATACTCAACCTCCTAGTCAAGTTAATCATTCTATTCCTATTACTACTTCTATGACTAGTGTGTCTACTTTCACATCTAACATCATGAGTACTTCCACACAAAATATTATTTCTACACATGTTAGTCAAGGGGGAAACATTAACAATCAAAATTATTCTATCCCTCCTTCTCTGAGTCTTTCATTTGTCACCCAATCATCTCCCATACCTACATATCATAGTGTCCCACCTCCTTTTTCCCAACCTCCTCCTTCATTTAATAATGTTACTCCTCCATGCCAATCCAACATGTCTAATTCCAACCCATCCATCGAAGCAACCATTAATGGTGTATCTCAAACCATGTCATCCTTACAACAACAAATAGCTTCCATGAACCAATCCAAGTTTAATGTGCCCACATTTGATGTAGTGAGCCCATTATCTAACAACATTGTTCATGTTGTCCCTCCATGTGGAAGTACCTCAATTAGAGATTAATAATGGAAAAGGTGATCCCTTGACTCATGTGAAAACATTTCAAACTTTGTGTAGTGATTTTGCTCATGATCGAAGACTTTTGGCTAAATTGTTAATGGGAACATTTAAAGATAAAGCTTTGCAATGGTATTGTTCTTTTCCTCATTCAATTACATCATTACAAAAATTAGCTAATGCTTTCATTCAACAATTTCAGAATAAAATTGGTCCTAAGATTACTTTGGCTAATTTGATTCATTGTAAGCAAGGTGTTAAAGAAAAAGTGACTGATTTTATTGGTAGATATAAGCATTTGTATTCTCAAATTTCTTATCCTATGCTTGATCATGATTTTCAAAGAATTTTTATTTTTAATTTGAAAAAATATATTAGGAATAAGCTTCTCTTTTCTAGGTTTACTTCCTTTATGAATTGTGTATAGTGCTTCATAACTATCAGGTTCAAGTGAGTCAATTTGAACAATCTTCTAAAATGACTCCAATTGATAAGAATGAAAGTACTCAACAACCTTTTGTAAAGTTTAAACTGAATAAGGGATTCATCAAGTTCAATGACAACAACAATACCCAGGTAGCAAGTGCGACAATAGTTGTGCCTCTATCAAAGTACTTTAAAAAATAATTACTCCTCTTTCTAAATCTTTGCATAGCATTATGACACAATTATTGAACAAAAATATGTTGGAAATTCCTCCCATCAAACCAATTGATACATCCAAATTCTTTGCCACCTTATAATGATTCTAAAGATTTTTGCCAATATCATCATCAGCCTAGTCATCACCCTAAAAGGTCTTATTCCTTAAGGAGTACAATTCAAGACCTTATTGATAACAATACCATATTTTTAGCTTGTGTGAATGACAAAGGAAATAAATCTATAGCTCCTTCCTTCCTTTTCCCTAATGATCTTGGCCTTGATTCTAATAATGTGGTGAATCCTATTGATAATCCTACACCTCCTAAAGAGTTGTGCATTACCTTTTATCCTAGTGAGACTATTGAAGCACCAGATGGTCCACTATATATCACTGGGAAGATCATGGACATACTCTCATAAGGTGTGCTCGTTGATCCAACGTGTATTGTAAATGTGATAACTAAAGAATATCTTTATACCTTACAATTTCCTCAAGTAACGTATGATAATTTTGATGTGGTGATTAAAATATGTGGTGGTTTCTCTTGTCCCGCTATTGGCTCTATTACTCTTCCCGTTGAGATTTATACCAAGTGCTTAGATGTCATTTTTTCTATCATTACTACATCATATATATTTCATGTGAAGATGGGACATCATTGGCTCTCTTCCATGAAAGTGATTCCTTCTATTGTTCATAAGTGTTTGAAATTACCTCTTAATGACAAAATCATAGTAATTAATCATAGCAAGTACCAACCAATGGTGAGACGTAGATATTTTGATCTTCATTACTTTTGGTCTAAACAATTTGAGCCTCTAAGCCTCATAGCGATTCTTTCTTTTAATCATATCAAAAGTGGAAGAATGAGATGATTTTATCCTTGAGTAAGCCTATAGATCCTAAACCCATTCTTATTCTTCATGATAAACCTATTCTACCTCCTCATGATGGAACCTACCTCCTTCTTACACCCTCAATTCCTCCTTTATATGTTGCGATTTTGCATCCTACATCTTACAAAGGGAAGCACTCAACATCTCCTATCTTTCAACCTAAAAATATTCTCCCATGCATCCTCCCTTATAAGATAAGAAGAAGCCTATTCCTATTGATCCTAAACCTTCACAACCCTTAGGTAAAACTAAAAGAAACCATTGTGCAATATAAAATCGACGGAGATGTCATGCTAAGGCTCATGAACTTGCTTCTCAACCCATTTCCTCCCCAAAGACACCAAATATTGATATGATCCCATTTTCCTAGCCTTCGCTTAACCATAGGGAGGAAGTTCAACCTAATCTCCAAGACATAAAATGATTAAGAAAGATGATGGTTCATGTTCTATTTTTATTAAAGATCTTATTTTTATTAATCTTGATGAAGAGATGGATGGAAATGATGTTCATTCTAACAATATTAATGCTAATTATTCCAATGATAAATATGAATATGTTGATGTTGACTATGATTTATCTAAACAAATTTCACAAGAATTAATCCTAGCTCCTAGTAACAGACAAAGTGATCATGGTCCTTGTTTGGAACTTGTGGTAGCTCCACCAACTGTGTTCAAATTTTCTCCTCTTGCATATTATCCACCTTCCCAAAACAATGTTGAGAAAGGTTAGGAGGTGGATGACTTTATTGATTAGCTTCATTCATTCCATAAATTCTCTCTCTCTCTCTCTCTCTCTCTCTCTCTCTCTCTCTCTCTCTCTCACCTCTTTATCTTGTTTGTAACCTTGTATTTTTTTCTCAATTCTTCTATTTGTTTTCCCTAGTGTTGTCTACTTGAGGATGATGCAAAGTGTTGAGATCTCTTTTGGTCTCTCCCATGTTGACTCAAAAGACACATGTGCCCTTATTCCATTGTGGTTCTACTTTATTTGGGGGATGAGGACAATTCAATAAAAATATATACATGATATACATTATTTATCATAAGAGCATATTGACCCCAAAGTTAAGTAGAATCCTTATGTGTTTTGTGTTTTGTGATGATTATCCTTCTTGGGGGCATGCCATTGTGATAACATGCTTGTATTTTAGAAGAATATATACTACCTTAAATCAATTGCTCCCATTGTGGCATATGCAATCTCTTTAATGTGGGGGCATATACTCCACTCAATGTTTCTCTATTTGCATATCTTAATACTCAAGTTACTTTGCAACCCTACTCTTTTGTTTTGTAATTTTGGTATTTTTCTTTTCATGACTCATGGTAAGTGAACCTTACTAGGATAGTAGTCATGGTTCTCTTTCTCTCTCTTTCTTATGATGTCCCTTTTATCTTGAACTTCAAGTTGTGGGATACATAAAATCTACTAGGGGCTTGGTGTGTCTTGCCTCCTTAGCATCTTGATAAAAGTTTTCAATGAAAACCTTTGTACTTTATCGAGAGTATGCTTAGTGTCATATTCCCACTAAAGTGGGGGCTAAATGTAGCATCCTAAATTTTAATCCCTTACAATTTTGTCCTCATTTGGGCCCTCATCTTGACGTTCTTGTCTCGAGGCCTAATTGAAGACTTGATTTTTCTCATACCATGTATATTTGTCATATTTTTGACCCTATACCTCATTACCCTTCATTTTCTGGTGCTTGATTGGTCAGGACTAGGGCATAGTGCTCTAGTCCCCTCAGGACCAGAGTGCCTAGTGCCCTAGTCCTCCCAAACAGGACCCATTTCAGGGCCCCTTAATTGTCACAAGATTTGAGCGAAACCCTAATCCCATGTCAGCTCATGTACATAAATCAAGTTGTTTTTTGATGGGAAAGTATAAAAGGAAGTCTACCCCTCTCATTTTGAGACACATTCAAGACATTTGAATTATACACAAATCAATTCAATTTGACATCAAGCATTCAAGTTCAAGTGAGCAAGCAATAAGTCTTCTTTCAAGCGTTGGAGTTAACATTCATGTTCTATGTTATTGAAGACTTCATGTAATCCTGATTTTGTGTGAAAACAAACAAAACTTCACAAGGAGGTATAGAATTTGTGTTTTAGTTATTATTCAACATCTCCCTCAAAAGGAGAACATTTCCATTACTATAATTTGATCATATTTCATTTCTATTTCATGGTTAATTCCAAAACTAGAGTTTGACCTAAGGCAAACCCCTATTCCCAACCTATTTCTCTTCTCTAGTGTGTGCAACAACATGTATGAAGTTGAGATATTTAGAATTCACTTTTTTATAGTGAAAAATTAATCGCCCATTGGAGTGTGAAAAGTGTGGAGGACTAGAGTGACTATCGCTATGGTCCCAAAAAATTAGGAGCTTACCGTTCCTATGTTTTTACATCAATTCTTACATATTTACCCTAATTTCAACATTTTTACAATTCAACTTAAAAGAGGCCAATTTAAATCAAATAATCAGTAAATCCAATAGAACTCCCAACCCTTATCCTTGTTGGTTTGTTGCTAGATCCATTGGGTTTACCTCCCTCTTTTTCAATGTGATGGTCCCTAAGTCTTAAATTAGCGGTTTTCATCCTTCTTATGGTGGAAACCCTAATTTTTCAACATCATAATAGTATTTCTATTCTTGTTTTTTCTCATGTGTATTTTGAAGTTGTTATTATGAATTCCATTGAAGTGTTATGGAAGTTGTTAGCGTAGTCTTGTATTGGTGGGATCCCTTGAAGACATCAACATTTGTATTCTTGTGTTTTTTCATATATATTTAAATTTGTTGGTATGATTCCATGGAAATGGTATGACAATTGTTAGCATGGTGTCGTATTGGTGGGATCCTTTGAAGACATTGAAGATCCTATTGCCAGGGCCAATAATATATATGAAAATTCCCATCAATTCATGAAGCTTAAAAATGAGGAATATAAAAAGGCATGGCAAGAGAAGGAAAAGGAATAAGAGACAAAACAATTAGAGTAATGCACTAAATAAGAGTTAGTTCCTACAAGAAGTGAAACAGTTGCTAGCCTTGGATTGGAATATGATATTGATGAGGATGTTGTTGAAAACATAGCCATAGTGGTTGAGGATGTACCTAAGATAATGATTTCCAACCATGGAGGTAGTCACTGAATTGCTATCTCAAACTAATTTGTTTCCATATGATATACATAAAAGTAGCTCTGCCATTGATAAGAATGAAATTGAAGATCATAGGTTTTGAGCACCACGAACTTATCAATAAAAGAAAACCTCTTTAGCATTAGCTAAGGATTCTACAACAACACTCCTTGATATCCCCAATTCTAATTCACCAATGATCATTCCAAAGGAAAAGAGTCCTTAACCATAAAAACTTCTCAAGATGTAGAAACAAATTGTAAGATACAAGATCAGAGACGAAAAATATGGCATTAATAAATTAATCTACTTATGTAACTTAACATGTTTTTTCCAAAAGCTTTACACTTGGTCATATTGGTCACAAACATCCCATATGTTTATATTCACCCATTGCTACTACATTATATTTGGAGTGGAATAACCCTTAGATTATTTGGAAAACCCTATAATCAATAACACGATTGATCTAATTAAACAATTGTCATACAAAGCGCAATGTGATCGGCTATTTTGATATTTTTTTGATTGGTTGTTTATGGAATTATGCTATGCGGATCTTACAAATCAAACAATGATATATAACATAAGGTTTCAAAGACTCTCATATGGCAATCCCACTCAAAATTTCTAACATGGTGATTCATGCAGCAATATGACACTACAAAAAAATTAACCACCATGGATGTTTTCCCTCAGATACTGACTGTACAAGACATAGGCAAATGAATTAAAAAAGTTGTTGAAATACTTGTGTACAATTCATTTTTATGTCTCATTTCAAAGACCTTCTTATAGGAATCGAGGTGTTTCTCAACTAAGAATGTAGGATTTGTAGTAGATCTATATTCTGGAAGAAGTCTTCCAGACTTGTATCTCACAACACAAGCTTTAGTATTGTCTTGGGATCCATAGGTCTATCTCTCCACTATGAATATTTTTGTATGCCACAATGCATGCATTCCTTGACATTCACTAGGTATTGCACCTTTTTCTTATTCCCATGAGTAGCCACACTAATTTTTTTTAGGCATAGCATTATGCTTGCTCAAAAAAATATAATTTGAATCACTACATGAAATATTTTGGGCCATTTTCCAATATAATATCAAAGGAAGCAAGGGAAAGAATCCTTGAAGCCCACTTGCAAAATGGGAGTCTTGAGCTCTTCGTTTCTATTTTTCTTGGCACACTAATTTCTAATCTAGAAGTGGAATTTTTTCCATAGCAAGAGCTGCTTTCCAATACTGATATAGGACTTGAGCTACTAAATTTATCTAAGTTCTATTCTTCACCATGTTTGTCCTTCAATCCAGCTCCAAGTTCAGGGAAAAATAGTGGTTTTGGTCCATTCTCTAAAAAAGAGTCTTCTATAAAGTTTGAAAGCCATTCCAACTCAACCAAATAATTGCCAAAGTAAAAACCCAAAATTTTATTCAACCATTACATAGGCTTAGAACCATACTACTTTGTTTTCTTTGACCTTGAGAACCACTTTTCCATTGCAGTATCTATATTTCATCATATATCTTGTCTACATAGTTGGAAAAATAAATACAAATAAATTCAAATGTCTTGGAGAGAAGATAAATAACTGTCTTGAAGCAATATAAATAAATACAAATACTAGATTAAAAGGGAATAGCAAAACAATTTTTTACTGTGGACCAACTAGAGATAAATATATTTTCCTTTTGTGACATTTTAACTCTTGTATACAAGGGTAGTGTGGACATATGCCATGAAAGATAAAATAAAAATCTGCCTAAAGTCTATGTAAAAGTCGATGAAACACTGACGATGAATATGGTGATGGTGGCTTCAAACCCTGAGACTAGACCAATGGGAGGATACAAAGTGTGCCTCCAGAAGTTTGTAGTGGATGTAGTTGGTGGCATTTTTATGAGCTCCATTTTTGGATTTACATAATAAAATAAGAGAAAGGGATGATAAGTGATGAGATTACAAACATGCATTAGTTAAAAATAGATGAAAACTTAGCAAAGGTGGTAAAGTTGAGTGGAAAGGATAAAATTTGCTTTATCTACCATGAAAAAACTGATGAGGGAATTTGGTGTGACCATTAATGTAACACAAAGCTAATTGAAATAACGTATATTTATCCAACCACAATTTTAGTGTAAAGCCAACTGAAATATTTTTCAGTCCCAAAACCTAGCATGAGAAATGTGGAAACTGGTGGGAGGTTTTTCAAAATAAAATAGCCTATAAGATAAATATAGAAGATGAATTTTTAAATCTAAAGTTTTCTAACTAAATATTAGCCCCATATAGCATACAAATCCTTGAGGTATATGATATTTATACACAATGGGTT
The DNA here is from genome assembly GCF_030272615.1 of Cryptomeria japonica. Lineage (NCBI taxonomy): Eukaryota > Viridiplantae > Streptophyta > Pinopsida > Cupressales > Cupressaceae > Cryptomeria > Cryptomeria japonica. The sequence goes on from NC_081405.1 coordinate 165,988,062, forward strand.
TCAAGATCTAGAATTTAAGTGTGATCTTGATGAATAAATTCAAGAAAAACATTAGATTTAGCCAAAGTAGAAGACCTACAAGAAAGGATATTCTAGTTACCCTCAATATTAAAAGCCCATTTTTCCAAAAAAAATGAACTATATCTAGTTGCCTAATAAAATGAAAAAAAGAAATAGAATCAAAGTTCAAAATAGGACACATAATCTATTCAAATATATAAACTAACTTTCATGACTTGATCCATTGGTACTAAATTTACAAGAACTTATAGAAGGGCGACCATCTACCAATCCATATCATCTTCTTATTAGTTTGTAATATACCATGCTTCTAACACTCAAATTGTGGAATTTTGAAATAATCTCTACTTGTGGTGGGAGAGATTTTTTTGCAAGTAAGAAGGTGCATGTAAAGGATGTGTGCGATGAAGATATTGGAACAATCCAAATGTCAGCTCAAAACGAGGACTATCATGTGGATTGTCTTCTCATGTTCCTTAAAATACATGTGGAAGGGGGGTCCCTAGTAAGGGTGGGACCATCTTGGAAGCTCATTCTATTTCTGATTGAAATGATGTCAATGCTAAGGTAAAGAGTAGTGGGTCATTTCCTTCCTCGATGGACTCTGTGGGCAATAATCCCCAGGGTAGTTGGAAGGAACTTTTTAATAGTGGGCACTTCATTTCCTACAAATGGGGTTTCAATTGAGCATATTGAAAAAGGAACATGTCTAAATATCAAAGACCCTTTGTTGTATCATTCTCTAGCCAAGATGGATAATGTTGGCAACAATGCAACAAGCTCAGAGATGGAGTTAATTAGTTTTCTCACAAACTCTACACAACTCAAACTTAAAGTAAGATCTAATAATTAACAATGAAAGCATAAATCAACACCATATCAAGATCGCACATAACACCAAGATTTTTGACATAGACATCCCGATTAAGGGAAAAACCATGATGGGAACCTACCCACAATGAGATAATACCCTGTTAGGAGTAAGTCAAATATTACAATGGGGAATGCACATACATTCAAGCACACTACCTAGAGCTCATTGCTCAAATCATAAAACAAGAAGGGATACAACCCTTGGGAAGGTCACTACCTTACAAAAACATTTGGATTACATCCGGAGGATCATGAACTAGTGAAATAGCATCTCGTCATGCTTGGTTACAGTTTTGGTTAAGTATATAACACAAACTCTCCTCTTTCACACTTCTCCTTTGCTAGTAAAAGATCAAATCAACTTTTGCACATACAGATACATCTCTCACATGAATATTACATACAAATCATCAACCTATATTTCAAGGTTGGCTCAACCCTCAATGCAAATTATAAAATAGTAACCTCACATGCTACGATAATACATGTGGACCAAAACAATATTGGCTAAGACATAGTCTGGACCTAAACCAACACCACATGCAAGAAACACCTCCAAGAATTACACCTTGAACATCCATAACATGCTACAATCATCATGAATGTCGCATAACACAAAGAATGCCACCAGATCAAGAAAATGATCAATAACATGCACAATGATCAATGCATCTCATCAACATGGATGAGACCCTATCTATAAAAATCCACAAGTAATATGAATTACCACAACAACAACCGCAAAATCGCCACACACCCGAATCTTCATCATCATTATACCAAACCTCAAGAACACACACTGAACTGACTGTCAAACTGAAAAATTAACTTGTAGACCTCCAAATAATGAACCATTTGAATTGAAGACACATATAAACGTCCCAAACACTCTGCCATATCTAGAATACCGAATAACACGAACAATAAAAAAACTAACCACAATACCAGATCTCACAACTCGATCAAAACATCATGCAAACCTTTGAAAATTCTACTGAATCAACTAGAGATACTTATCTCAAAACCAATTAATCCACAACAACTCATTTGCAACATACTGGCCAAACCAACACATCCAAACTGACTGCAACACTGGAACATGGGAATATGTTGACATCAATGGCAACACATCATTCTAGTGAACTTCTCAGTAATATCCAACAATCTCCCCCCTTTGCCATTAATGGAAATATATGAATGTGAAAACAATCAATGTAAAAAAATAAATCAATAACCAACAATCTCCTCAAAACTGAAATATTCTCTCTCAGAGATCAGCACAGGATATAGAAATTTTTCACATGCTTCTCTTCCCCTTTGACATCAATGCAAAAGGCACATACAAATAGTTATTCTCTCCCCCTATGACAAACAACCAAATCTGAACAACCAAACCACACACTGACTACTCCCCCTGAGTAGCAGCCTCACTCATCAATCCAGATCACAAGATATCTCTATGAAGTCCACCAGACTGATGCAACTCCATGCATCTTAGTTCTTGTCAGGAGGGCCAATCACCCCTTGCTTCTCTTTGAGATACTCAAATGTATCTTTAGAAAAAGGCTTCATGAAAATATTTGCAATTCGTTCCTTTGGAGATACATACTCCAATCTAACTTCCTTCTCATTCACCTTCTCTCTCAAGAAATGAAACTTGATTGATATATGCTTAATCTTTGAATGTAGCACCAAATTCTTAGAAATATTTATAGTACTTGAATTGTCACAATATATAGCAATAGGCTTATAAAAATTAACTCTGATATCCTTCAACATCCATTTCATCCAAATCACCTGAGTGCAATTGCTAGCAGTAGCAATGTATTCAACTTATGTAGTAGACAAAGAGATACAATTCTTCTTCTTACTCATCCATGAAACCAATCTCTTACCCAAGAAAAATGCACCACCACTAGTACTCTTTCCGTCATCAACATCACTTGCTCAATTAGCATCAATAAAAGCACTCAACGTGAAATCATTATCTCTAGGATACCACAAACCAAAATCAACTCTCACTTTTAAATATCTAAAAATTCTTTTTAGAGCAACAACATGAGATTCCTTAGGATTATCTTCAAATCTAGCAACAAGACAAACAACATTCATTATATCTAGTCTAGTCCGAGTCATATACAACAATCCACCAATCATAGATTTGTATCTAGTCCGATTTTCTTTTAGAGAATCATCATCTTTTGTCAACTTACATCTGGTCACCATAGGTGTACCAACATGCTTTGCATCATCTAAACCAAATTTCTTCAACAATTCGTTCACATACTTAGATTGTGATAGGAAAGTACCTTTATCCAATTGAGTAATTTGCAATCACAAAAATAATTTCATGTCACCAATCATAGACATCTCAAACTCATTCTACATATCATCAGAAAACTTCTTGCACAAACCATCATTTCCACCAAAAATAATATCATCAACAAAATCCTCAACAATCAAGATGTTATCATTATCAATCTTGAAGTACAAATTACTATCAGCCTTACCTTTATTGAATTCAAGATTCATCAAATACTTATCTAATCTGGCATACCGGGCTCTTGGGGCTTGCTTCAATCCATATAGTGCTTTCTTCAATCTGCATACCATATCTTTATGATCTGTCAACTGAAAACCATCTGGTTGCTCAATATATACTTCTTCTTCTAGCTCACCATTAAGAAAGGCCAACTTAACATCCATCAGATAAAATTTGAAATCTTTGTAAGCAACATAAGCAATAAATAATCTAATAGCTTCAATTCTTGCTACTAGAGAAAAAGTCTCCCCAAAATCAATACCTTCCATCTGAGAATAACTCTTACAAATAGGTCTTCTTTATTCCCAATAAATTCACCTTGCTCATTCAATTTATTCCAAAACACCCATTTAGTTCCAATTACATTTTTATCCTTAGGTCTAGGAACAAGAATCCATGTATTATTCTTCTCAATTTGATTAAATTCTTCTTTGTTTGTTTTAGCCCAATTTTAATCTTTACAAGCTTCACTAACATCTTTAGGTTCAATCTTATAAATCGAGCAATACTTTTCAACAATTCTTCTCCTAGTCATCACACCTCTATCCTTATCTCCTATTATCTGATTCTCTGAATGATTCAACCTTACATACCTAGGAGTCTTCGTATGATTTTCCTAATTTTCAAACTCTTGAGCTCTTTCTTCTGAACTAGCATTTATCTCTCCTTCATTCTCATGCGTTTCTGGAGAAATCTGTACTTTATTCTCGGTATGCACTGGCTTCCCTTTATCTGCACTGACATCTTGATCATCTGAACCATATCCAAAGCATCTGGGCTAATACTCATCTCCTTCATCAATCTTCACATTAGCACTTTCAACTATCTTTCTCAATCTCTTTTTATAACACCCGTAGGCCTTGCTCTTAGTGGAATAACCAAGAAAGATTCCTTCATCACTTCTAGCATCAAACTTCCCTAGATCTTCATCTCTTCCGATATAACATTAACTACCAAAAATTCTGAAATATCTGATTGTAGGAACATGACCAAACCATAACTCATAAGGATTCTTACCAATATCACCTTTGATATGAACCTGGTTAAAGGTATATACTATAGTAGTCACAACTTCTCTCCAATAGATATGTATAACATTTCATTCAATCATCATGGTTATAGCAGCTTCTTAAATTGTCTTGTTCTTCCTCTCCACAACACCATTTTGCTCAGCAATTCACAGAGCAAATAACTATCTCTTCACCCCATGCTCTTCACAAAAGGAATTGAACTCACCGGAAGTAAATTCACTACCTCTATCAGATCTCAAACACTTCATATTCATTTGAACCAATCTCCATCTCAACCATATCTTTGAAAATCTTGAACTTCTACAAGGATTCAAACTTCTCCCATAAGAAAGTAACGCACATCATCCTTGAATAGTCATCAATCAACAACATGAAATACCTGTCACCCTGCAAGGTTCTCACTCTAGAAGGACCACATAAATCAATATGCACAAGATCTAATATTCCATTAGAAGTATAATGTTTTCTTTTGAAAGAAACTCTTGTCTGCTTCCCTCATTGACATTCCTTACATACCGGATTAGAAGGCTTCACCAACTTAGGCAAATCTCTCACTTCTTGAGTAGAACTTATCTTAACCATGCAATCAAATTTACATGACACATCCTTCTATGTCATAACTAACTTTCATCAATTTGAGAAATCAAACAACTTTTATCACCAACATTCAAGTGAAATATATTACCTTTAGTTTTTGTACCTAATGCAATCTGAATACCGAAGCTGCTCAAGATTTTACATTTGCCATTCTTATATTGCAAGTCATATCCCTTATCAGCCATCCATCCAACACTCAAAATATTATGCTTTAGACCTTCAACATACAAGACATCATCAGTGTTATGCTTACAATCAAGAGAAATAGAACCTCTACCACAAATTATACAATCTTTATCATCTCCAAATCTTACTACAACATCATCATACTTTTCCATACTCACAAAATTACTCTTATCACCTGTCAAATGATGAGAACAACCACTGTCAATAACCCATTCATCTTTCTCTCTAACTTTAGCAACTAAAGCTTTCTCTTCAATAATGCAACTATTAGAATCAACAGTTACCAGATCATCTTCCTTGATAGCAGTGAACACCCACTCATCTCCCAAATTTCCCTTCTCAGACGCATCATCTATCACACCATCATTAGTAGCAAAATAACACTTCTTCTGATATTTAGGCTTATATGTCTTTAATGGCTTCTTAGAAACTCTTTCCAAACACCTTGAGGCAAAATGTCCTATCTTATTGCATGAATTATATTTAAGAGGCAACTTCCCTTCATACTTATTGCCACCTTTAGGCAATCTTCTAGCTATCAGGGCTTCAATCTCTTCAAGCTTTCTTTCTTCTTCTTTAATCTCTTTCATCTCCTTCTCATATTTGGATACCCTTGTAGAACTTTCTCCTGGATCATATTTTTGCTTCTTAGATGCAATAGCTTTGAATGAAGATTCATATTTAGGAAGAGTTTCACCAAATTCGCTCAACTCAAAAGCAACATGCTTACCAATCAACATATCTCTAGTCACATCTGTTATAGTTCATATCTCCTCAATAGCAGCAGCCTTATGCTTGTAAGTAGGAGGAAAATATCTCAACACTTTAGCTACAATATTAGATTCTTCCAACACTCCACCGACACATCTGATGTTGAACACAAGCTCATTCACTTTCTGCATAAATGAGGCAATGTTCTCATCTTCACCAATCTTCAGCATCTCATACTTTCCTTTCAAGCCATGCAACTTAGAAACTTTCACATGGTTGTCACCTTCATACAAGGTCTCTAGATTCTTACAAATCTCATGAGAAGTCTACAAATCCATCACATTAGTCATCTCAGAAACAAACAATGCACTCAACAATTCTTCCTTAGCTCTAATATTTAATTTAGCTTCCTTTATCTCATCCAAAGTAGTAGGACAATTTGGAGGAGAATTATACACATTCTTATTAATATTCCAATAATCTTCATCGATGCATCTCAAGTGACATTTCATTTAGTTTTTCCAAAGACTCTAATTCATTCCATCAAATCTTGGACTATCCTTCTTAAAAGGAAAGCTTGCCATCTCGAATCACCTCAAGTGGTCAAGCTTCTTCTGGAGGATCTAGCTCTGATACCAATTGTTGGAAATGATGCAACAAAATGAGGAGGGGGGGGGGGTGAATCAGTTTGCTCACAAACTCCACACAACTCAAACTTAAATTCAGATCTGATAATTAACAATGAAGGTATAAATCAACACCACATCAAGCACACATAACACCAATATTTTTGACATGGAAAACCTGGTTAAGGGAAAAAACATGGTGGGAACCTACCCACAATGAGATAATACCCTATTAGGAGTAAGTGAAATATTATAATGGGGAATACACATGCATTTAGGAACACTGCCTAAAGCTCACTACTCAAATCATAAAACAAGAAGGGGTACAACGTCCCTTGAGAAGGCTACTGCCTTACAAAAATATTCATATTACATCTGAAGGATCATGAATTGATGAAATAGCATCTCCTCATGCTTGGTTATAGTTTAAGTTAAGAACATAACACAAACTCCTCTTTCACACTTCTTCTCACTTCTCCTCTTCTACTAAAAGATCAAATCAATGTTCACACATGTAGATACATCTCTCACATGAATTTTACATATATTTATACAAATCATCAACCTATATTTCAAGGTCGGCTCAATCCTCAACAAAAATTACAAAACAATAACCTCACACACTATAATAATACATGAGGACCAAAACAATGTCATTTAGGACATAGTCTGGACCTAAAAAAATACCACACACAAGAAACACCTCCAAGAATTATGCCTCGAATATTTGCAACACGCTACAATCATCATGAATGTCGTATAACACGAAGAACACCACCAGATCAAGAAAATGATCAATAACGCATACAATGATCAATGTGAACCATCAACATGGATAGGAACCAATCTAGAAATATCCACAAGCAACATGAATTACCATAACAACAACCACAATATCACCACATGTACTAGAATATTCATCATCATTATACCAAACCTCAAGAACACACACTAAACTGACTATCAAACTGAAAGATTCACTTGCGGACCTCCAAATCATGAACCATATAAATTGAGGACACATATGAATGTCCCAAACACTACCAGATCCACAAACCAATATATTGCAATTCTAGATGAATGCAGAGAAAATTCCAGAATACCAAATAACACGAACAACTAAAAAACCAACCATAATATCAGATCTCATAACTTGATCAAAGAATAATGTAGACCTCTAAAACTTCTACTGATTCAAATAGAGATACTTATCTCAAAACCCATTAATCTGTAACAACTCATCTGCAACACACTAGCCAAGCCAACTCATCCAAACTTGCTGCAACACTAGAACACAGGGATATGTTGACATTAATGACAACACATCATTCTAACAAACTTCTTAGCAATATCCAAGGGATAATACTCTACAAAGTAAGTTTCTAGGTAGAATTATGGAGATTGCTATGGTTAGAAAGTGGATGATAGCTAAGTGGCCTTTGAAGGGTAGTCTATCTATCTCAGCTCTTCATAATTATATATTTTGCTTCTCCTTCTCGCTCAAGGAATATTTCATGTATATTTTCTCTTTTGGGCCATAATTCTTTGCTAAGTGATAGCTTCTTCTTTGTAAGTGGCATCTAGGTTTCAAACCTAATATCCACCTGGCAGGGGCTATTCCAACATGGATCTACTTCCCAGCCCTTTAAAATTTCGGGATGAAGAAATCATTTCACGTATTGCAACCTCCTTTGGCTAGTTTATTTATTTGGAATCTATCACTAAACAAAGGTCCAAACTAGTATTTGTGCAGTTCTACACTAGTGTTATGCCTAGCTCATCGTTACCTTTGTCAGTTGAGTTGAAGTCTCATCTAGGTTCTTGGACAATCGATTGAGTACGAAAACTCGACTCTCTTTTGTTAGCTTTGATCTTTAATGGGTCATCTTAGTATGAATTATCATAGTGGTGGTCATAAATGGGTATCTTACATGGCAAAGGTAAAGGCTTGTTGGTTTGAACCTCAACTATTAAGGCATTTGGCTCTAGCTCTATCCCCTTGGGATCAACCTGGAAGAAAGTAGAATCTAAAGCTATAGGTGCATTGAAGTTAATGAGTGTGGAAGCTTCACTTGCATAGGCTCTTAGTCTCAACAAGGATGCCTCACTAAATGGGGTACTAGATTCTCATCCTAAAGTCTCTTTGGAGGTTGTGCTCTCTTTATAGAATACTTTGAAGGAGATTGTTTGTCCTCTGGTACTTGGAAGGCCTCACATTTCTAGCTCACCTTCCCCTATTTTGGATACTGTTCCCTTTGTGGTTCTAGATTTCCTTAAGGGGCCTCCCCCTCTATGAGTGCCTCGAAGACCTCTCCTTAGAAGGTCGCTCCTCTTTGTGGTTGGGTCCTCTTGTCTTGGAAGAATCCCTAGATTCTGAAGTGGTATTCAATTCTCCTTGTATGCTCTCTAAAGATGATTCCAAACTAGGCAAATTGAATTTTAGTTGTTCAAGGATCTTCCTTGTCCACAACCTCTATTGTTAAAAAGTGATAGAAAGTCTACATATGTGGGAAAGATTTCAAATTTGGGGAAGACGTTAGTGAAAGAGTTGAGGAAATATAATGTAGCTAGAGATGTGGCTAATGGTAGCAAAAGTACCCCAGTGCAGGTTTGTTTTTGGAAACTCAAGAAATTACAGTCTTTTGTTGGAACATATAGGGAACAAATGGTTCCCACAAGTAGACCTTGGTGAAAAATATGATGAAAGAATTTAAACCAAACATTTTGCTTCTTTAGGAAACTAAAATGAGTTTTGGTGCTTTGAATAATTTGTGCAACTTCATTTTTCCCTTCTCTAGTTCCATAGCTATGAGTGTTGGTGGTGCTTCTGAAGTCTTGGAAACTATATTGAAATCCAATAATATCAAGGGGATCCTTAGGAGTCAAGAAAAACATTATCAAAGTATTTCTTTTGTGAATGGTATGTCTAAAGTGGAGTGGATCTTCACTAATATCTATGTGCACAACAATCTGGTCATGAGAAGAATGTTTTGGGATTTACTCCTTGATTTATGCTAAATTTTTTCCAAAGTTTAACTAGATGCTCATGGGAAAATTTAATAGCCTCCTTTTTACCTCTGAATTAATTGGAGGTTCTTTTGGCTTCTCTAACAATATGCAAGATCTTCATGAATTTTTAGCTAAGAGTAAATTAGTTGATTTGGACTTTGAGATTAGGAACTTCTCTTGGTGCAACCTTTGCACTAGCATGAGATATTTTCAAATAGTTTCACCTTTCCTTTGAGATCTATTTTTGTTTGGATCACTTTTCTATCCTCTTTCATTGAGATTTGGCTGGACATATCCTACTCTTCCCTTTTTATTTTGAACTTATGTGGTCTCATCGCCCCAACTTTAAAGATTTGATAGCTCAATGGTTGAACACTTATTTTAAGGACACAAATATGTTCAAAATCACTTATAAATTAAAATTGTTGAAGAAGAATATGAGAAGTTGGAGTAAATCCCCTTTTGATAATTTTTTTGCCCAGAAGAAAGATATGAAATCCCAACTTCAATATTTGGAAATAGACATGGAATGCTTTGGAGTTAATCCTAATAGAGTTAAAAAGGAAAAGTGTCTTTTGGATGATCTTCATAATACTTTTTAAAAATAAGATCTATTTTGGAAACATAGATCCCACATCCAATGGGTGAGTGAAGGCAATAGGAATATCAAGTTCTTTCAGTAGTCTGCTATTCGTCATAAGAATAGGAATAGGTTGAGGGAGTTGATTAGTTCAGATGATCATCTACTCTCGAAAGAGGAAGACACTCATAGATTCTAAGGAGTAATTTACTTCTCCTCCATGATTAACCCTCCTCCCCCTTAGGACCTAATAGTAAATAATATTTATCAGAAGATCCCTAGGGTTGTCCATAACCTTGTAATCTCAAAAGATAATAATTTTATGGTACATAGTTTTATGGAGGAGGAAGTAAAGGAGGTGGTTTTATCCATGGGCCCATTTAAATACCTAGGGTTGGATAGCTTTCCAGCCTTTTTTTCTAGGAATATTGGGACATTGAGTGCAAGGATGTCATTCTAGCTGCTAGGGAGTTCCTAGATCGTTATTGAGTCTTCTCAGAGAGAAGAGTAACACTTATATTTTAATAATTCCTAAGAAGAATGGGGCTAATAAAATGATAGAATTCATGCCAATTAGTCTTTGTAATACCCTATATAATATTTTCTCTAGACATTTGGTTAATAGAATCAATCTTTCTTAGTAAAATTTTTCATGAATGTAAGAAATAGTTTATTTCAGGTCGTTAGATCTTTGATTCTATTCTCGTGGTTCATGAATCCCTCCACCCTATAGAGAATAGTAAAAAATAACATGCTCCTAAAGTTGGATATTTCCAAAGAATATGGAAAGGTTTCATGGCTTTTCCTTTCGAAGGTCCTCAATAGATTTGGAGGAGGAAAATTTTTAAAGATGGTGGAGGTTTTCTCTCACTTGCCCATATTTTCTATCTTAGTCAATGACTCTCCCCAAGGTTATTTTTCATCTTCTAAAGGTCTTAGATAGGGAGACTTCTTACCTCCCTATCTATTCATTTGTATGGTAGATATTCTATGTAGGAATATTAAGGCTTGTATCCACCAAGGTTCCTTAAAAGGGGTTGAACCTTCTTTATCCCCTCTAATTATTTTGCATCAAAACTTTGTTGATGATATCCCTTATTCTGGGTTTAGTATTAGTGGTGGAAGCTAAACAATGGATTTATATTTTATCTAAGTATGTGATTGTGTCTGGATAAAAATTCAATTTTGATAAGAGTTCTATGTACTTCATTACTGTTTCCCCTCATCTCTAGATTCACATTGCTAGAGTTTTGAATTGTCAAATTGCTAGTCTTTTGACTTTGTATTTGGGCTTATCTCTCAATTCTAGTAAAGTAGAGAATTTTGTTTGGTCAAAACTGCTTGAGAGAATCTAAAGGAAATTGAAAGGTTGTAAAGGATCCTTTATGAGTAATGTGAGTAAACTTCAACTCCTGAGAGCTTCTCTCTAGAGTGCATTTGTGTACCTCATATATTTATTCCATATCCACACTACCTAGGCAAAGAAACTAGATCAAATCTAGAGGAAATTCATGTGGTCAAGAGTGGAAAAGAAGAATACTAGGATTTCCTTGGTTGACTAGCAGACAATGTACTCTAAGATGGAGTTGGGAGGTCTTGGAATTAGAGACTCTCAATCTCTCAATTTGGACCTTATTGCTAAAATTGGTTGGATACTTACTACGAAGAAGGTGAATTGGTCAAATGTGATGGAGTGCAAGTACTTTAATGGAGGAAATAGTAGATCCTTTCTTTCTAGTGAATAGATTCCTAAGGGGCCTCACATTTGGAATAATCTGATTAAATCCAAAATTCTACTATAGAAAGGTTTGATAGGGTAGGCTAGGGATGGTAGGATTATTAGATTCTAGAAGGATCCTTATGCTTCTATACTCCCTTAAAGTTTCACCTAATTTATTTGTCTATTAACAAAGATCAAGTTGATAGATATGGTATCCTCTTAATGTTTTATTGGTATCGTGGCTTGTCCCCTCCTAAATGGAAATTCATCCCTACACAGTTTGATCCTCCACTTAGAACTGCTGCTTAGGAACTTCTTAGGATTCTGAACAATTTAAAATTTTTCAAAATAGAAACTAAAGAAAATCTGCCGCGGGCTTGTTCTAAGGATATACAGTACTTTATTAATTCAAGTTTTGAGCTTCTTCTCCCTTTCCTTCATTCCTTTTTCAAATGATTGAATATTTGGAGCTCTAAAACTATACCAAAAATTTATTTATTCTAGTGGATGACCTATCATAAAATTATTTTGACTATTGTCAATCTCTAGAAGAGGGGTATCCTGATTGTGAATAAATGTGTCCTGCATGAAGAGGTATAGGAAAGTATTAACAATCTATTGTTCCATTGTCATTATTCCTAGAAAGTCAGACAAAAGATTATTATCTTATTCTAGTTGTCTTGGGTGTCACTTCTGGACCCCTATCTACCCATCCTTTTGTTCGATAACTCTAGTGACAAGGTTTTCTTCACACAGGTTGGATCTTATGGAAATACCGTAACAATATTTTTTAATAGATCGTAAAAATCAATGGTAAGATCCAACCTACACCATTATCAAAACAAATATTAATAGAAACAAATTATTTTATATGTAACTAATATATATGAATAATGATCGAATACAATGTTTAGTTTTTTGTATTTCAACAAAATATCATAATCATTATATTGTCATTAATTATACACTAACTTTTAATCTATTCTAATAAATATGGTGTATATAATTGTTCAGCAAATTTATCTAAAAAATTTAATCTCATGGACTACAGTGGTTGTAGGATATGCATACAATGGTATTCTTGGGGAGGGTTTAAATATTTTTCAAGACATCCCTCAATGAAATATTGTGTCTTTGATTGCAATGATTACAAGGTGTACAAAAAATGGTTTTCTTGATGAGACTAGGTAATCAAAGGTAAATGCCACTCACAACAATAAATAAGACATCTCAAAAATAAAAAAAATGAATGTAAGCAATGTAATCAATTGCTTAAGTGAATCATTTTTATATATTGTAAAAATATTTTGACCAATTTATATTTTCAAATAAATTTGTATTTAGATTATAAATAGTTATCCCTAATAATAGAAAATTTACGTTATGCTATTTTGAACTCTTATTCAGAGTATACTTCACTATTGGTATAACCAATGCACCTCCTAACAGATAAAATATATTAAATCTTAATTTTGATTGATTAAAGAGGAAGAGGGCCAAAACCCTTAACATAACAGGGAGGAACTCACAAGAAGTGTGACCACGAAGAGCCAAAAGAGAAAACCCCTTTTATATTCATAACAGAGGGGTTTAGGAGAGCAACTCAAACCATATTCCAAATAAAATCCCTTGCACTAATAATAAAACAGACAAGGAAACAAAAAGCTAATAGCAGGTTTTGAAAGGCTTCTTGCAAATTTTTGCCTAAAGGACCTTCATGAACAAAGACATTCTCTAATAAGGGAGGAGACCACAAAGTTCTAAAAAAGATATGATTTTGGAAAGCACCTAGAAACCTCATGATAATAGAAAAACCTAGCCATTTTAGACATACATAAAACAAGATAGTCACATAATGGACTAGAATAGACAAATCGAAAGGGTTTTAGAAAAAATTCTAAACCTTGTTACAACAAGATCACCTAGGCACTCCAATGAACCACAAAAAAATATGACCAAGGAATGAACTAGAATAGAAAAGCGCAAAGGATTTTGAAAGGTGTCCCTAAACCTTTTCTTGGTAGAAGGCCTAACTAAGAAGACATCTTGGACCACCTCAATAGGTCCATAGTTAGTAGTAACACTCACCACAACATGATAACCTACTCTAGAGAGGATGTCAACATCCACAAGATCTTGAACAACCATAGGAACCCACAATTTACCCATAAGAACAATAGAGAAGCACAAGAGAAGCAAACACCCAAGAAAGATCCACCTCCATAGGGCCTCCAAAAAGAGAAGAACCTTTAGTGTAGTTTGAACCCATCCCCATTAGCATATGGACGTTGAAGAATAATCTTTGGACCCCTATCAAATAAGAAAAGAAAGAGTGATAGATCACCAAGGAGAGAAAAAAACCTCTCAAGGAACCTAGAAACTTTTACCACTAGCTAGAGCAGGGATTATAGACCACAAGAGGGGTCAAAATAGGGCAATCCACTCTACCAAATTCCTCACAAGCCACATAAAACTATGGGGTAGGGAAGAACAGAACCAAGATATTGCTGAAAAAGGACACATCACTCACTCACTACCTGCTAGCAAACATTGTTTAAGTAGTAGTCCACAACACACTAGAGGCAAGTGCAAACCTACAATAAGGTCTTGAAATATAATCACTAAAAGAGGGGGTAGAGCTCCTTCCCAATGCAACCTGTCAACCAAGTAGGATAAGAAAGCAGTAACAACATCTAGCTCGCCCTAGACCTCACCATCGAATCCCAACGGAAGAGGCATTAAACAAAACAAAAAGGACATTCCTACCATAGGATGGGGCTCTAGAGGTCTAATACACTAGTGGGTCAAGACAGAAGCCAAAAACAATGCAACAATGCAACCCTTATGCCAAAATAATAGGGAGCCAACAAACCCCAAAGAAACACTTGAAACTGTTGATAGCAAGGCAACAACAATGCAAGAAAATTAAGAGGTGGGGGTGAATCAATTTTCACCAAACTCAACTAAATTATGCACAACTTCAGATCTGATTAGGAACAATAATAGAAAAGATAAACACCAAATTAACAACACACATAACACATGGATTTTTAATGTGGAAAACCCAGTTTTAAGTGAAAAACCACAATGGGAACCTACCCACAATAAGATGATACTCTGCAGTAGTATGTGTAAATATTATAGTGGGGAATGCACATGCATTAAGATACACTACCTAGAGATCACTAATATAAAACAAGAAGGGCTACAACCCAAAGGAAGGATCACTGGCTTACAAAGATTGGGCAACAATCTAGATTACATGAACTAAAGGAATAACATCTCCAAATGCCTGATTATAGTCTCGATTAAGCACATTGTCTATACAACAAATATTCTCGGGTCTTCCGCACTTCCAAATGATAGATTCACTTATTCATACACACAACAACCTCATACAACTTGCAGACACTTGTATACATACAACTTACATGATTACAATACTTATTTATATCAATCATGAACCTGAACCTTAAGGTCAGCTCAACACATAAGACCTAATTACAAAATTACATCACAATATACATAAATTCATAACTAGACCAATACAATATCGACAAGGACATAGCATGGATCCAATTCAAATCCTCGAACATGCTACACCATCAAATAATTCGCCAATATCATCCGCAACATGCTACACCATCAAATATGTCGCATAACATGAAGAATACCACTGAACCAATAAGATCTTCAATAACACACATCATGATCAATGCAAACCACCAAAAAACATAGAACACAATCAAAGAACATAAAAAAGCAACGTGAATTCCACCACAATCACCGCAACAACTTGAATAACAAGATGCCTCATTATACCATCATCAAAGCTCAAGAACAAAAACTAACAAACTGAAAAATATGCTTACGAAGTTCCAAATCATGAACCACCCGATCTGAGGACACACATGAACATCCCAAACACTTTCTTTAATCTGCAACTTGAAAGATATAATCATTCTGGAGCAATATGGATCAAATACCAGCTAGAGTTGTGTTATTTCTACAACACAAAATACTAAAAAACCAACCATCATACCGGATCACATAACTCGATGAAATCACCTCATAGAATCATGAAACTCATATTGAATCAACTAGAGATAAGTATCTCAAAACACATTAAACCGCATCAACACATCTACAACAAATAACCAAAATAACTTTATTTAATACACCAATTCTCTGCAACACGGGAATATGTTGACATCAATGACAACAACACATTCCAACAACTCTAATATCCAATAGAAACACCACAAAAAAATGAAAAATGATTGAGGGTTTGCCTTGTCAACCATGAAAGAAAAAAAAAAAAAGAAAAAAACACAAAGCCCCCAACTAGGTTGAGAGAGAAAAAACCAACCAGAAATAAAAAACCTAGAAGGCCTTTCCACCAAAAACCTTAGGGGGAAAACCAAGGCTAATAGAAACCCAACAATCCACTAGGAAGATATCCCAACTCCATCTAGGCCACTTTCATCTTCATCATGTGCCTTAGATAAGCATCTTGAAACCCTATTTCTCTCGCTAGCCACTATTTTATTTCCTACAATTTATCTATTTATATATTAAATCTTAATTGATTTATGGTTTTAGATAAAAAAATTGTACAATTTAGAAACATATTAAATGCATTCATCTAGTAGGATTAAAACTTTAGGATTTTTATTATTAAATATCATATTGATTTTTTTATGCACATGCCATGATTCAAGGATATATAATCAAATTAAATAGGTGGACAAATGAAAGTATCATATTTTTCACTACTATTAGGTGAAGGTGAACACCTACTAGATATCATTAGGTCCTAATAAGAAAATTTCATCTCCATATGAGTAAAATAACATTCACATGTCCACACATCACCACATGAACACTATTTAGAAAATCATTATCCTAATTAACACCAATCATAAAAATATTCACTATATATGTCACTTCTATGAGAACTAATTCTAATTCAAAGGCATTTCCATTTTGGATCCATAAATTTAGATTAATAAAACATCGCATAACAAATAATTCCCACCATTCTAAAATGTTGCATATGATTCATCATCAAATAAATCATACAAATTCTCATCATCTACATCCATGCAATCTATAATGCATGGAATTATTTTCTCAAATTTTTCTACATGTGCCATAATGCCACCTCTAATTTTAATGTGTATAACCTTTTTTTAATCGAGCTAAACTATCTTGGTATGATATAATTATTTTATCATTTAATTATTAATGTCATTATTGGAATCAATCTAAAGGTGCTCCATAATTTGATCATTAAGGTCACCCTATGAGCACCCATGCCCATTTTGGTAGATGTAGTTAAATTGCCATTGTACTTGAATGAATAATTTTCATGTTTTAGGTATAGAATTATGACTATCATCTAGTCGATTGCATTGAATGATCCCATCACTTTCTTCCCTCGATAGAATGCTAGATATATCTTGTTACCATCATGTACAAAAAATAATGAGGCTAGTTTGAAAATCATTGTGAATCTAAATTCTCCAACTTATTCATATTTATAAAGGTTAAACTATTACACCCATTACCAAAAGCGATAAGTTGACTACTATTATGCTTCATATTTACTATGTTGATGTCAATACCATTATGTGATTTACATTAAACATGTTGTTTATACTCATGTTAGGATCAAGTGGGAGTGAAGAAAAAGAAAATTAATACATTTCATCATTTCTAAGAGCATGGTTACTCTCCATTTAATATTTTTTAGCCTTTCATTACCTTAGAATTGTTTATATATGCTAATTATCACTTTTGATAGGGAATTAAAACATTTCAAAATTTAGGGTAATTGTTAGATCCCTATGAAATAATTGGAGATTGAATTTATTGACGTAGTGGTCACTTATTCTAGTATCAAGTGCAACTACTTGTTGTAGATCTATCAAGTCATGATTGAGATTTTGGATTAGTTGCTAGGGACATCCATGTTCTAAATTTGGGGTAGGAGTTTTAATTTGAAATGTTTGACATTCAACATTATAATTAACAAGTGCTTGATAGACATTTGTGTTTTTAGAAGGAATGAACACAACACTCATATTCAATACCTAAAATATATATTCCTATCATACTTTGATTTCAAAGACAATGCATAAGGTAAGAAAAATCTTATTTAATGAAAAGATACAAATAGTTTATTAAAAATTAACCAAAATCATAATGATCATTTTCTTCCAAATAAAAAAATAAAAAATCTACATAAAATATATCAGAAAACATTATTTTACATTATCTTTAAATTATTGACCACACACTTGTCATAGGTTTTAATGAAAAATTGTTTCTTTCTAATATATGACGTGAAAGCTAACAGCCGACTGGAAGAAGTCGTCCATTAATCGGATGAAGAAAAAACATTCAAAAGAACAGCTCATCTCATGCATGATTTATAACGGGCTTTCGGTACAATCGCTTAAAATCATTTCAAATTATTTGAAATCGCTGTAGCCATGCTAATAAATCCATATAAATTACGATTCATCGGGCTTTCCAAACAATAAATGAACACTTTAAAACTAATAATAACAATAAATTAATACAACTACGCGGTGCAAACGAAGGAGATTACCTGTTAACGATGTCGTGTCCTACCTATAAGTAGATTCATAACAAGATCTGTTTCCACAAAATATATTAAGCAGAATCATCACTGAATCTGTTTCGCATAATATATTAAGTTCGGACATCTGCAGATACTTTTGCTTCTGGTAATAATTATTGTTCTTCTCTTCAATATTCTGTAGATTATTAGAAGGGTTTTTTGTTGTTGATTTGAATATAACAGAAAGCTTTTACTTAGTATTCTCCTCTCCTCTTCAATATAATAGATGTGTTTTATTTCTCTGGGCATTCGCAGGGAAAATGAAGATGAAGATGATGTTAATAATAGCGTTTGTATTGATGCTGAGCATAAGCACAGCGAAATGCAGTAGGCGTGATGGTGAAAGAATCCTTGCCTCATCATGTAAACCTAGCGGATTTTTGAAGGGCAACTCCCACGAGTGTAATCGCCGACATAATTCAGAGTGCTGCAAGTCAGGGGAAAAATACCCGCAGTACAAATGCTCACCCCGTGTGACAGAGAAAACTAAAGCTACTCTCAGTTTGAATGGGTTTGACAGGAATGAAGACGGAGGAGGACCTTCTGAATGTGATGGAAAGTACCACAAAAATAGCGAACTTGTAGTTGCTCTTTCCACCGGCTGGTACGCCGGTGGCAGCCGGTGTCACAAACAGATACAAATCAATAATCCAGGGAATGGACGAAGTGTGAAGGCCATGGTGGTAGACGAGTGCGACTCTTTCTCTGGGTGTGATAAAGTTCATGACTTCCAACCCCCTTGCGCCAACAATATCGTAGATGCTTCTCCAGCCGTATGGAAAGCCTTAGGAGTCGACGATAAGGATGCTGGTCTGATGAGTATCACATGGTCCGACGCCTAGCTTAACTCGTTCCCTTCTTTCTTTACATCCATTGCACTCTCATTCATTAGGTACCTATGCAATCCCATTTCTTTGTTGCTCTATAATAATGTACCGGTCTCGTTTGTAAGATGCACACTCCATTGTAATTGTACTTCTGAAACTAGTAGTTATCTATATAATTGCAAAATAAATTATCTCAAAGGAGGTATAAATTTAAATAAATTTAGATATAAGTTCCATGATTTTTCATGCAGATTATTACATCTTGCAATACAACAATAAATGGTATCTCTAATAGAAAATGATCTTGAGATTTCTTTTTGATGAAAAGTGAATATGATATTGGTAAATGAGAGTCTGACTCATTTACAACATATTAAATTCTAAATAATCCCGCATGTGTGGATAACGAAGCCCATCAAGCCAAAAAGTACCTTTTTAGAAAGTATTGTTTAAAGGAAAAAGTGATTCTAAAAAATCTTATCAGCTTTGTTTGTCACTTTTGTATCTATTCGTTGTGTTCTGCAAAGACATAGATCAATATGGTGGGCCCTCTCAAAAGGAAAAAACCAAAAAACTGTGAAGAATTGCAGAATAATGAAGAAATTTGGGAGCTCTTCCTCAATGTGCGTTTAACCCCTTATTTTCTTGTTATGAAGGGGTATAACAGAGCCTTATTTGCAAGATTCTACAACTCGTGGCAAGACATTATAGTCACTGTGGGGAGCATTACCTTTGCAATTTCTCCAGAGTTTATTGCAGAGGTCACCGGGTTAAAAAATGTAGGTGAACAAGTGGAAAGGTGAAGCAATGGAGACTATAGAGCTTATATGAAGAAGTTCTTTGAAAAGGGCGAGTGGCCGGTTGCAATAAAAAATGGGTATGGTTGCTCTACACTTCCTAGACCCTACCCAATTGTTAGTTTTCTTGTCATGAAATACTTTACTCTAGAGGGGCGTTACACTACTGTCCATGGGTACCACTTCCCAATCCTGAATCACATTAGGCATGGAGAAAGGGGTAATATGCCATATTTTATGTTTTCGTCCCTAGAATCCCGCATTGCTAATTGTGCCAATCCACCGATTCACCAAGGATTAATCACAATTGTTTTCTTTTACCACTCCCTGAATCACAATTGTTTTCTATCCTTACCCACTAATGTTGATCAAAATAAGAAAAAACAAGGGTCCTCTGTTAAGATTGAGTTAATTAAATCCAAACACCTCCGCTCTCCAGACTCTACTCCCCTGGGTAGTTCCAAGGGTAAAAAAATCCTAATGCTCCAAGAAATTGAACCCTTGGAGGTGGCTCTTTTGAATATCAACCTCGACAAGAGGAAAATGTAAACCCCTAGGAATAGCCCAGCTAAAGCCAAAAAGATAGGAAAAGATTCGGTAAGGAAGAATATCACAATTGACCTGGACCTACATAACTCTGAAGATGAGGAGGAGAAGGTATTGGAAAAAGAAAGGAAAGATGGTAGGTCAGGGGAGAGAAGATCGGCTAGGCTCCGTGTGAAAGAAAAGAAAAGAAAGACTAAAACTAAAGAGATGATGGCAAACATTGAGGAACCCCTTAATTTTAAGTTTCCAAGTTGAAGAAGATGACCAAGAGGAACAATTTAAGGAAGAAATGGAGGAAGAGAGTGAAATGGAGGAAGATTTTGAAAATTCTAACCAGAGCCCACAACCCTTCAATAATATGGAAGATGATGAGATGGTCCCCTATTCTTAGGAAATGCGATTGGATAGACAAAACAACAATAATGTGGAGGATGAGATAAATGAGCTCAAAGAATGGGTTCTTAGCCTGCAAGAAAAAAATGAAGATTATAAACAAAAATCTGATAATCTATGCGAGGCTTTTAGTTCTCTGTAAAATCACCGATTGTGTGATGAGCAAGGCGATTATGGGAGTGGTGTCTGGAGAAGGAAAAATAAAGAAGAAAAACAAGAAGTCGACTAAACAGGGGAAGAAAGAGGTGGACACGGAAAGTGGGGAGGATACACAGGAGGAAAATTTGGCCATCTAGGTTGATAGGCTGAAGTGCAATTGGAACCTGATTAATAATGATTAGAAATCCCCCTTATTTTTATGTTAAGTTCTTTACTTGGTATAGGAGTTGGTTAGTGTTTTTTATTATGTTTATAAGATGTTGGGCTTGTGTGCCTTGTAAACTCGACTTTATTTTAATGGTGAATACTATTGCTATGTTTAATTTTGATGATACTTTGTATACTAGTATTATGATAGGCAGATGGTCGCTAGTTAGAATTAGTAGGTTTAGCTACAAGAACATGGTTATATTTGAATACTTCTAAAGGTTGATTATGGATCTCTTTGACTCACGGGGGCTTCACTTAGTGAACTTGGGTTATAGCACGTGCGTTCATGGCATACTAAATAATCCCAATATTTTTTAAAAATATTGCCCTAAAATCCTTTTTTGTCACCCCCACCCAATACACAACCCAAATTAAAACCTCCCTATTTTGACCATATATTGCATTTTTCCATAGCCCAAATTAAAAACTCCCTATTTTCACCAAATAGGCAATATTAACTACATTGAGTAGATTTGTTGCTAGATGCTGAGACATCTTATATGCAACTATCTCAATTCAAGGAAGATACAAAATTTGCTATTTACTTCAAGCATATGTAGGCTTGTTCATAATTGATTTGTCTCCCAAAATCCTTTTTATTTTTATTTTTTGGAGCAAGGTGTCAAACAAATGCTTAACTATCTATACCTATTTTAAGTACCTATAAGAAAATTCTTCATTACAAATTGTCCAAATCATAAAAAGAGTTGGTGTGATATTGCAAGAGGGTGTGATATTTTGCATCTTATTGTTATCATTCTCTTTACCCTTATCTCTTCAAATTTTTGAAGGTCATTTAGTCTAATGAATGAATATAACTAATTCTCTATGTTTTAAGCTATGGGTAGTTCCATGAAACATTTTTTATTTTTAAAATTAAAAAATAGAATATTTGTTGAGAAAAAGGAACTAGTCTTGTTTAGGAGGTATATTTACTTTCAAAATGTTGACTAAGATCCCCATTGGTCAAATGGTTCTGAAGATACTGACTATGGTGTTGTTGGTTGGCTAATTCAAAATAATGTTCAAGATGATGTTTGTAGTTTCAGAAATTTTAATTTTACTAATTTTTTTAGTGGCTCTAAAATATATGGTAATTAAATTGTAGTTGATAATGATGTGGCTCTAGATCAAAATATGTTTGAGTCTGATAGTTCATTTCACACTTGTGAAAAGGATAATGCATCCCCCCCCATCTTGTTGTCCCTATTCAGTCTTACCCAAATTGTTGACTTAAGGAGAATATTTTTCAGATTCAATGGTTCAAAGAATCAAATTAAATCTTTCATTGAGGACATGGATTAAGGGACCCATAAGAAGTCTAAGAAATAATAATTTTTTTGTTGGTTTATATTGTCTAAGGTCCAATTCGGTTGTCATCCTTTTTTATTGTCAATTTGTATTAGGTGTTTAATGTTGTTTCTATTTTCTCTACATGACTAATTACATGGTATTTTGGATAGATTAGTGCCCTGTCTAAATATTATATAGTAGATAGATTTATGAAAAAAGTAGATAATCAGTTGATAGAAAATTAATTTAAAAATATTTTTAATTGTAATCCTTTACACATGTATGACAATAATGGTCCTTTCAAAAACTAGTTGAAAACATTTTTTTTAATTTTATAATATAAAAGGAATAGTTAGCAAGATTATAATTTACTATTAAAGAAAAATAGTTTGTTAATTTCAAGGCTAGTGTAGCTCTAATCAATTTCAATTGTATAGCTTCTTGCGGACCTGAAATCACTTATGGGAAGATATTTCACTCTTTGTAGTTAAATATGGGAGATACCTTGCCCGTGGGCTTGCTTATTTGCTGATGACTTTATCTGCAGTTGCTCAATTGTATTATTTCTCTTTAAGTTTACTTAGTTAATTCATAATCTTGCTTTATTGTAACAAACTTGCAGAGGGAAACAACTTCATGTCAATGTAAGATTAATTTCTACACAATTCTAGGGTAGTAGTTGTAGCATCCTAAATTATACTCCCTTCAATTTCTGTCCTCATTTAGGCCCTCACCTTGGATTTCATGTCACAAGGGCTGATTGAAGACTTGATTATGCTCATACCATGCATATTTGCCATATTTTTTACCCTGCACCTCATGCCCCTTCATTTTCTTGTGTCTGATTGGTTAGGACCAGGGTGCCAATTAGGACCCATTTTGGAGCCCCTTAATGGTCACACAATTTGAGTGGGAACCTTGACCATGTGTCGGCTCATGTCAGAAAATTAAGTTGTTTTTTGATGGGCAAGTATAAAAAGAGGTCTAACCCCTCTCATTTTGAGATACATTCAAGACACTAGAATACACACACATTGATTCAATTTGACATCAATCATTCAAGTTGAAGTGAGCAAGCAATCAACCTTCTTTCAAGTTAATTGCATGTATTAATTAAATAACTGACATTATTAAATTAATTATGTTTTTCTTTTCTAAGTTATTAATTAATGCTCCATGTGAAATATTTAATTAATTAACCTCTTTTATCTTTTATTCTATTAAATAAGATGAGTATTTTATTTATCTTATTTAATTCACATTCCTATATTCCTCCAAACCTTTTTATTTGAATTTAAATAATTCAAATAATTTAGTTGGAGGACATGGTTCCTAATCTTAACCTCCCATCTAACCCTAACCCACCATCTAACCCAAGGGTTCTATCCAACCCTATCCTCTTAGCTAACCTTATCCAAAGCATGTGCATATTCCCTTATTCAATAAATTAGTAAAATAAACTCATTTTGGGTGTTTATCTCCCAAATAGACATGTGTTCTTGGTTACACTTGTCATGCCTTGCAATGGAACTTGCCCTCTTATAGGACACTTGTCACTCCTTGCATTGCCATTTGTCCCCAATTGAGATGAGTGGCGTTTTCTCAAGCCTTTTCTCATCTCCATCAATTCTTATTTAAATTCTCCCTTTTCCTTTATTATCCATTCACTTTCATGCTAGATTGTAATGTCATAATGCCATTTTGATTTCTCACATCAATCTACCATGCATACAATTTTAGCTTAGTTTTACATATCCATTCATCATTGAGTGTTTTCTATCATCTTTGAAAGCATAGCATCGAGCACACATCAAATCATAGGACAATCAAATCAAGTAAATTGGGTTTGTGCTTTTTATTGTTTTTATAATTTGCATAATTTGGTTTGCTTTCTAGCATCCTAACCATGAGTGTGGGATTGATAATTATTTAGTTTTAGCTTGTCATTTGGATTTTCAATATTTTTATTTTGCATAATTTTCTGCTCTCATTTCTAGCATGCCTAGTGGGACCCACATCATAGGTAATATCTCACATTTTTTGTTGATTTTGATAAAATCTGAAAAGATTATAAACCCAGAAAACTAGTGCAAATGAATAGATATCTAAACTATGAATGCAAATGATACGAAATCAAAGTAGCAACACAGAGTTAGTCTCCAAGAGAGTAATGCAAATGCTAGAAGAAAAATAGCATTAAGAGGATGCAAAATCAAGAGATACCAAATACAAGCCAGGTAGCATGCTTTTATAGACCAAGGAGAGGGAAGAGGTGGCAATACCGACCAATCAAGAGCAACCATCTCTTGGACTAAAGATAGCAAGTATCTTTCCAAGATAGAAAATGGATGCACACATGTAGGAAGGTGACACCTCATAACCACTCACCTAATTAAGCATGATTTATTAACCTAAGCAAGATTAAAAGAAGTGTAGAAAAAACCTAGGAATATAGGGAAAAAATAAATAACCCACTAGGGAATAAAAACCTACACTAACACCCCCCCATAAGCGAAGCTTAGGTGGATGTAGAAATGGGTCTCGACAAATCAAGCCTGATGTGGTACCCATGTACATAAAATTCCCCCAAAAAGAGAGAGAAAAAAGACTCCCCCAAAGAGTAGAGAGAGTCAGGACTCCGAGTGAGAGGAAGAAGCCCCCCCAGAAGATGAAGCATCCCGCACCCCTAGCAAAGCTCGCAAATGAAGGAACTTGCTCTCAGTGAAGAGTTTGGTGAAGATATCAGCAACCTACGCGGAAGTCGGACAGTAGCGAAGGTCGATGACGTGGCCATGGATGAGCTCTCGGATGTAGTGCATGTGGATCTCGATGTGTTTGGTTCGTTGATGATGGACCGGATTCCATGAGATCTGAATGACACTCTAGTTGTCACAAAATATGACTGATGGCCATCTGATTTGGATACCAAACTCAGTGAGGAGATTTTGAAGCCAAATGGCCTCAGTGGTGGCATTCATAGCCCTCGATACTCGGCCTCAGTAGAAGATAGGGCAATAGCAAACTGCTTCTTGCTCGACCAACAAATAGGACCTGAACCAAGTGAGAAGTTGTAACCTGAAGTAGATTTGCGATCTTGAGAATCGCCCGCCCAATTTGAATCTATGTAGCCCACCAAGTCAAGCTCAATTCCCGCTGTGTAGTGAATCCCAAAACTGTGAGTACCTTGAATGTAGTGAAGGATTCTCTTGGTTGCTTTCCAATGCAACTCATTTGGCTCCTACATGAATTGAGAGACCATGCCTACAGCATATGAAATGTCAGGTCTCGTATGAGTCAGATAAGTGAGACTCCCAACAAGCTGTCGGTACAAAGTGCCATCAACAAGTGGAGAAGAACACTGAGCCTCAAGTTTGACTCCAGAAAGAAAGGGAGTTGGAGCAGGCTTACAATCAACCATATGAAACCTCGAGAGAAAATCTAGAGCATACTTGGATTGGTTGATGGTGATCCCAGAAGAAGATTGGTAGATCTCAATCTCGAGAAGGTAATGCAACAAGCCCAAGTCAGTCATCAAAAACCTGCCATGAAGGGCATTTTTGACAGCCCCAATAGTGGATGAAGAACTCCCTGTGATCAACAAGTCATCAACATACAGAACCAAAAATAGGAGTGAATCATATTGCAGAATGTAGACATTGGGATCAGAATGGCACTGAGTGAAGCCAACTGATAGAAGGAAGGAGTCCATCTTGGCATACCAGGCCCAAGGAGCCTGTTTGAGGCCATAGAGAGACTTTCGAAGATGACACACAAGTGAAGAATCCTAAAGGAACCCTTGTGGCTGCTCCATGTAGATCTCCTCCTGAAGGTCACCGTGAAGAAAATCACTCTTCACATCCATTTGGTGCACTTCCCAACGATTAGCTGCAGCAATGGCAAGAACAAGTCGGATGGAATTCATTCGAGAAATTGGCATAAAAGTCTCAGAGTAGTCAATCCCAGGAACCTGGGAGAATCCTTTGGCGACCAAGCGAGCCTTATACTTGTCAACCGACCCATCTACTACAAATTTTGTTCGATAGATCCACTTACATCGAACAAGTTTTCTTCCCTTAGGAAGAGGGACGAGATCCCAAGTGTGGTTCCTCATTAAGGAACTATACTCCTCCTGCATAGCTGTATCCCACTCAGGAATACCAGAAGCCTCATGAAAAGACTGTGGATCTGAGGCAGTAGCAATGAAGACATGTGGAGCACCCTAGAACTATGAACGAGTCCGCCTGGTGTCTGATGGATCCCCAACCCAATCACCTGCAGATTGCAAGGTCTATCTAGCCCAAAGTGGACTGAAAGATGGAGAATCATCAACCTCTGAATGATGACTAGGAGAGGAAGGAGGTGAGTCCTCTGAATCACTCTCTGCATCAGAAGTGGAGGTAGAAGACTGCTTAGGTGAATCTGAATCATCAGAGGAGCTATCATGTATCCCAAGTGACTCCAATACCAAAGTAGAAGGAGTTGGAGAAGTGGTAGAAAGTGAGCTCGAGGAGCCCTCCTCAAACTGAACACTCCTCTCAATGAACAACTCAAGTGTAGTAGGGTGGAGCAACTGATAACCCTTCATACCATCAGGATAACCTACAAATATGCAAGGTCTGCTCTGCGGATCCAAGGCCTTGCATTTCTCTACAGGAATGTGGGCCCATGCAGGAGAACCAAAAACTCAGAAGTGCTTAACTGATGGTTTCGGACCACTCCAAGCTTCAAAAGGAGTGACTCCCTTCAAGGCTCGGTGAGGAACACGGTTCTGGATATAACAAGCACAATTAATGGCCTTTGCCCAATACTGTGGTGCAAGAGATTTGGAGTGAATCATGCAATTCGCTATTTCCTTCAAGGACCTATTCTTCCATTCTGCCACACCATTCTACTGAGGATTGTATGGAATTGAATGCTGCAAATCAATTCCCTCTGAAGTGCAAAAGCTCTCAACCCGATGGTTGACATACTCACCACCATTGTTAGTGCGCAAAACTTTGATGGCTTTCCCGGATTGCTTCTCTACAAAAGTTTTGAGGTCTTGAAACTGATCAAATACCTCAGACTTCTATTTGAGAAAGTACACCCAAGTATATCAAGAAAAGTCATCAATGAATGTGAGGACATATCTGGCCCTGCTGAATGAAGGATGCTAAAATGGACTAGTCAAATCACTGTGAACTAACTCCAGTATCTGTGAAGCTCTCCATGCCTTTCCTTTATCAAAATTTTCCTTGGCATGCTTACCAAGTATGCAACCTTGGCAAACACCACTTGAAAACTGAATTGAAGGCAACCCTGTGACCATACTCTATTGGTTGAGTTGCTGCAAGTAGCGGAAGTTAAGATGGCCAAACCGCTCATGCCATAATCTACTCACATCATTGGAATGAGTGAGCAAAACAGTCAAAGGAGGATCAGGAGCAAAGTGAGAAAATAGATAGAGTCATGACTGATGATCTGCTCTCCCAACTGCAACTGTAGAATCACTATGCAACTCACGAATCTCCACTGAATCAGGAGTGAACTCAAACCGCTTGCCTGAACCTGTGTGAGTGATCTGGTATACTGATAGGAAATTAGTTGATAATGAGGGCACACAAAGAACATCATCAAATGTGCCATCCCTCACATCAACAGACCCTCTCCCACACACCTCAATAGGAGTGTCATCACCCATCAAAATAGAAGGCATAGTACACGGCTCCAAATATGCAAATTCTTCCTTAGATGAAGCCATGTGGTGTGAAGCACCCGAATCAAGAACCCAAGTGGATGGTGAAGAAGCAAATGCAACAAGGGCCTTGCCCTTTCCTTTCCCTTTGTTGTTTTCTTTTGCCTTGTTAGACCCCTCACTAGAACTCTGTTTAATTGACTCAGGAACACTGATATTATTCTTCTCAAGAATGTGTGTCAAGTGATCAATTTGTTTCTTCAGACATTTATGTTCATCATGACCAGGTCTTTTACAATAGGCACATTGGACCCTCTCCTTCTTAGGCTTGTCGCCCTTGGAAGATTGGGTCTCATTAGTTGCTTTTAAAGCAAGTGATGTCTGATCCTTCTTCTCCTTGCTATTCTTTTGTTTCTTATCCTTACTATTGTTATTACTACTTTTTCCTTTCTATTCTTTTGTGCCTTGGTTGGCAGCCAGGGCATGTGACTTAGAGGACTTAAGAGTGCCCATCTGAATTAGCTTATCTTGTTCCTGAGTGAGAGAGATAGCAAAATCATCTAGAGATGGCATGGTAAATTGTGTACCAAGTGCACCCTTAGTAGCATAGAAGGTAGAAGCAAACACAGAATATTCTGAATTTAGCTTAGAGAGAATACTAAGAATCAATTGTTCATCTTTCTTTTCAATTCCACATTGTTTTAACTGCAACCTTAGTGATTTCAATTTAGTGAAGAAATCCTGGATTGTGTTGAAATTGCTTGGACTTAAACTAATTAGTTCATTTTCCAACATATGACCCCTCATTGAATCTTGTGTGCCAAATAGTGTTTCGAACTTTTTCCAGATTTCATTTGGCGAATTTAAAGACTCAATATGAAAGAGCAAGTTAGGAGAAATAGACAAACACAATGTTCTATATGCCTCATCACATTTGTTAAACCACTTAGGCTTATCTTCATCTTTAGCAGGTTCAGTTCCAAGCCCCATAGTTATCCTATGTAATCCAGCTTTCCTTAAGTAGATTGTCATGCGTGATTTCCACTTAAAGTAGTTATATGGAGTTAGGATAGGCACTATTGTTTGATCCATGATGAAGAAGTGCAGAAAAAAAATGTCGAAAGGAAGAGAAAACAATCAAGACAACCCCCCTGCTTTTCAATCAATCAAAGACCCCCCCAATAAATTATGATTTGGCACTTTATATTAGTTCATTTACAACTACCACTAGCAATAAATTCTAAGTGGTCTTGATTTTAATGCATTACAAAATCCTCATGAAAAGCATATGCTGAGAATGAACTTTTGGCACAATATCCAAAAAAAATAGCACCACTGCAATCTACACAAAAAATCATGCACTTTCAAAATAAGACTCACCTCGATATGAGGTCATATGTGAAAGTTATGATCCTTCGAAGTTCACAAAATGAGAATTGTATAGTGTCACGACTGAGAATCTGCAATTTCGGAAAAATCTCTTCATCAAAATCAAAAGACGACTGCACTAGTGCATAGAGCACAAAAAAAATCCAAAATCAAAAAAACTTTCATGGAAAATGGAGTCCGTATGAGCAAGAACAAAGCATTTGAAAATGACCTTCAAAACTGCAACAACCAACAGAGAGGGGCACTGTTGTAACTTTCTAAGTGTATTTCTGCAAAATATACAGTCTGCATGCAAAAACTAAAAGATACCCAGATGGTTTTTTTGTGCTGCGAACAAAACCCAGAAGGCATTTTTCTATTTGATGTATAGAAGATGTAGATCTAGTGTAAATAGAACGACTTTAGATACAAAAAACGACCCCAACAACCAAAAAATGGCATGCAAAGGCTAAATCAACTACCAAAGTCAAGAGAAGGAATGCTGGAACCTGCAATATTGATTGAGAACACCAAATATGCAAGATGGTTGTCAGATTTGATCTTGAAACCCTAGTTTTGCAACTGTGTATGACGATCTCTGATTTCGGTGAAACGAAAGCATGATTTTGACTTTCTCAAGCCTCTTGGATGCGTTGGAACAACCATAGATGCTTCCAGTATAACCGGAAATGCTGCAATCACCCATATTTCATAAAACACGTGTAAACCCCAACGATAAAAAATTTCGTCAAACTTTTCTGATTCTCAAGATCATCCAAAGATGCAAGAGAAGAGCATACTAGGTTTTTTGAAAACCTATAATAAGATTTATTAGCCCCCCCCTGAATCTCTCAAATATGGAAACTAAAATCTACTCTTGCACATAGAATAGCTCTGATACCATGATAAAATCTGAAAAGATTATAAACCCAGAAAATTAATGCAAATGATACGAAATCAAAGCAGCAATACAAAGTTAGTCTCCAAGAGAGTAATGCAAATGCTAGAAGAAAAATAGCATTAAGAGGATGCAAAATCAAGAGATACCAAATACAAGCCAGGTAGCATGCTTTTATAGACCAGGGAGAGGGAAGAGGTGGCAATACCGACCAATCAAGAGCAACCATCTCTTGGACTAAAGATAGCAAGTATCTTCCCAAGATAGAAAATGGATGCACACATGTAGGAAGGTGACACCTCATAACCACTCACATAATTAAGCATGATTTATTAACCTAAGCAAGATTAAAAGAAGTGTAGAAAAAACCTAGGAATATAGGGAAAAAATAACTAACCCACTAGGAAATAAAAACCTACACTAACAGTTTTAGTGTGCTATTTTTTGCAGAATTCAAACACTTGTAGGAACAAATATGGTATTTTAGGTGGACTTCCACTTCCATAAAATAAATTTTAGCCCTAGCTCATTTTTAAAAAACAATGGGATTGAACTGTTGAACAAGGGGAATGCATTCCTACGGCCATACATGTGGTATTGTTGGAATCACCATTGTCATTACGTCAAAAGATCAAGCTTTTGGTGTAATGGCAGTGGTGATTCCAACAAGTATACTTTTTTTATTTTTATCTCTCTAGTTTTCTTCTATGTTTTGTCTATGTTATGTCAGTAGAAAGGAATGTTTGCATCTAGTAATAGCGGGATTGAGGGTAGAAACAATAGGATTTCTTATAATGCCAGTGGGTTTGCATTCTGTCTATGTTTTTCTTTTTAGTTTGTCTGGTTAAAATTTGCATTTTGTCAGTATAACGATAGGTTTGTACTATGTAATAGTGGGTTTTTGGGTAGGATAGATAGAACAACGGGAATAATTTGTTAAATAGCAGGATTGCTCTATGTTTTATTTTCTATACTTTTTTTTCCAGTGTTAATTTTGATCAATATGGACTACACTACTAATCTTCTTCTATCTTTTACTTCTTTGCTAACATTTGTACAGGTTTGATAGTACAAGAACACAAAATTCCAAAACTACTAATCTATTTTGTTGTAGGACCACCAAAGAGGGGTATGTTTCAAACAAAATCTTTTGGGTAGAAAATGAACAATGTGTTTTTTTAGTAGTTTAGAATTTACACCTCAATTTATTAAAGGAACTAACCTTGTTTTTCATGCTTTCATCTATTTAGATTAGATCCCTCAAATTAGTATACAAGTATCCTCTCCCCTTGCACTCGTGGGTGACCTTGGGTGTCAGAGAACTTGTACTAATTTTTTTAGTGAGCCTACCTCCTGACGCATTACACCTATGAGAGGGAATGACCCAAAGTGGTACTTTTAATTTGGTATACAATATAAATGGGCTAGGGTGAAAACTCGAGTATTCTTGGTAAAAAGAATATCTCGACGATTCGCCTAGTATCCACATTCGAGTGAGTTACGTAAAAATCCTCTCGTGGGGACTAGGACAAGCTCTTAAGTGAGTCATCATCAAATGGATAGCCATTAAGTCCCCAAATTATGACTAAACATATTTGTTGTAGTTGAAAAAAATCCCATGCTTTTTGATTTAGGGAGTGCGGATCATATGTCGAAGACACTCTTCATATACACTTTGTAATGAGATAGGAGTTCCTCCTATGTTTTTGAATCTTTGAGGTAAGAAAGAGGGTGTGATAGTGCCATGTAGGGGAGTGAGCACCACCAAATCTCTATCTATCCATTGCATCTAAGGTATTTCTATTTATCGAGAAGGGCTTCACAAAATACTATCCTCTTTCCGTCTTGAGGTTGTCAACTGCCTGACGTGTTTTCATGTGCAAACCAGTTAAATGGTATTGCTTGGGCTAATCTAGACCCTCTCTATTTAGTCGAGTTAGACAACCATTTTTATTCTTGTTGTGTTTGCACCAAATAATCATCATTTGCCAAAAATAATTCCAAATTGTCAAGTCTAGCAGGTTTGCGTTAGTTTACCTTATCATAGAAACTGTGGGATTGTTTATTTAAATCATGGGCTCACACCTAGAAACAATGGGAACACTATAGTTGTCTGAGTCAGTTGCCCAAGTCATAGAATCACATGTTTGTTGTCTCAAACTATGGAATTGCCATTCAAAACAACAAGTTTTCCACTTGTGATAGAAGGAATGCATTTTGTCTCGTTACTTTGCCAAAATTCCCAAGCGTAAAGTTAAGAAATCAAACCTCAAACTCTACTCAATTAATCAAAATCCAAAATTACATCTTGAATCCATCCTATTTAATTTAAGTGGTCAATATGATCATCAAATGTTAGTCAATCCTTCGATCGAGTTAAATCAATCAGTCTCTTGCTCCAATATTTTCATCAAGTCAATCAATCCTTCAATCAAATCACTTAATTGATCATTTTCTGCAATCAAGTTCAATCAATTAATTAGATCAGTTAATTCACTCAATCATTTAGGTCCTTTCAATAAATCATCCAAGTCAATCAAATATCAAGCCAAGGATCAATCCTTTTTCCATACTTGGTCTCATATCCCAAAGTTGCAGCATAGTCTACATGGAAAATTCAAGTAAGGATAATTTTATCAACACAACATGAGAATTTCATATTGATTTCACAATTAACAAATTAATCCTTATGAAAGGATTAATAAAACCATAGATGCAAAACCCTCATGCAAGATTCAATTAGCTAGTGCCAAGTGTAACAATCCCAATGAATGAGACAACATAACCTATTATTATCCTAATATAATAAATGGAAAAATTACCTAAGTCTAGCTTAAGAAGTGAATAAAGTAATTAAAATGACTTAATTAAGTAAATAATTAGATAAATTGTCATAATTACTCCAATAGATTGAGTGAATAAGAGTGTAGACTTCCCCAAGTTGACAAAGCTTCATTGTGAGTGTCAATGGATATAGTACGAACCAAAAAATGTAAGAAGTTGTGAAAGTTCAAGAGCATGGGGTAAAAGCACAAAACTGTGACACTTTTTAGGGCTAACTTATCAGCACAAGTGAATTTAAGTAATTCTAACTAAAAATTAATTTTAGTCAAAAAAATGGTGTATATAGATTCATTATAGCTAAGTTATATATGGACCACAAATTTTCCAATTGGAAGTGTCTACTAAATGTATATTTTATACCACTTTGGGTCTAATTGGCTAAAAAAAAAAAAAGCTCGATGTTTCAACAACTCCTACTGTTATAAATAATATTTTTTTTGAAATGTAAAAATACCCTTTTATAGATGTATAAGTGAATTTTCTAAAATATATATCTTTAAATATTTTAATTAGTTTTTATATTTTATATTTTATTTTTATTGAAAGTAGGCCATCAACACTAAAATATAAGGTCGATTATCTTGTCAAGGAAAAATACTAAATTTATTTAATTTTTTTTTTTTTAAAAAATGACGTGGTAGAGAAAGGAATCTATGTCAATATGATATTATTCTTTTCTCATTTGGATAAATAATTAAGAAAAAAGTTGGTGGGAATTGGAAAGATTTATATTTTAGCACACGCAACTTTTCAAATTTATTGAAAAATATATATTTATAAAAAATAGTAAAAAATATATCCATGCACTAAAGTTTCAAGTTATCAATATACGCAAAAAAGTTATTGAAAAAAGTAATATTTACTATTTAAAATGTGGTGGCTTGTGTAACTTCAACTTCAGCATTTTATCAACAACTAAATTATAGTGTTTACTTTATAAAAAACTACATTCAAATAATTTTTTAAAATTTTGTTAAAATTACAAACATAAAATAGACAAAAGAATATAAATTTTATTAGTTTACATCATTTCAAAATTTAAAACATCTATTTTAGTTTCTATTGATTTACTTTAAAAATTTGAATCAACATTGACCATTTACTTTATAAAAGTGTGACACAGTTGTGAAAGTTCCAGAGCATGAATTCAAGAGAAAGTGAAAAATGGAACCAAAGAGAGAAAAATGAGGGGAAAATGGAAAATTAAAGAGGAATGAGAATCCTCCTGATGTTGATGAGAGCCTAGAGAAGTGTTACACCACCCAAATTAGCAAGTGTAATGCCCCAATGACCACCTTTAGTTGTGGATATTGATAAGACAGATGTGTGGCACACCACTTTCTCCATGATGTGTGAGTGTCCATGAATAGTCTAGACCAAATGGTCAAGAAAACAAGTGAGATAGATTGTAGACTAGGAAGAGCAAGATGATGAGGTAGAAGCTTGATCATTGTTTCTGATTGAGCTTAAGTGAGGCTCTATGCATCATGAAATTACATGGGGTACAATTTACCACATTACAAGATTACATAAATTTAAATGATATAAAGGAGATCATGATAATTTATAGCCCATAGGACTATCGATATACACATCTTAATAGGTTGTTCTTGAGTTTTAATGAGTTAGATCAAGATTCCTAAAGGGATTCATAAAATGAGCATAAAAATATATCAAAATACTTGTTAAAATACTAAACTTTTGATATGCCATATGAATTCTCAAAATCCATAATCATGATGATAAAGAGTTAACTATAAATCCCTTCAAGCTATCTAATATAAATTCAATTAAGTTATCATCATAAGCAATGAAGT
This sequence comes from Cryptomeria japonica, assembly GCF_030272615.1. NCBI lineage: Eukaryota > Viridiplantae > Streptophyta > Pinopsida > Cupressales > Cupressaceae > Cryptomeria > Cryptomeria japonica. The sequence goes on from NC_081405.1 coordinate 166,023,433, forward strand.
CATAGGAAATTTCTAATACCTAATATGTTGGAATATAATTTTCTTTTTCAAGAGTATTAAAGATTAAATTAATATACTATGAGCTAATGATAACTATCCTAGATTACCTCAGGAAAATATGTCATGAGAATTACATGGTTATCAATAAAGATATTTATTCAAGATATTTTATTTCATCATCGAAACAACTAATGATTCCTATGATAATATATATTTGTATACTTTATCACTTTTGGTTGTAGAAAAAATTGACCTATCAAGATTATGTGCCCCCAACTCACCATGAAAATATATATTAAGGGGCCAATGCATTATTGTACTTTACCCCTTTGTGGTCTAGCCCATCACATTAATGATTTCTCTCTACCACTATAAAAGTTTGATGAATACTTATTCATCATTTTATTCTTTTTTATAGCCTTATTTTTTACTCTCTATACTATCAAAACTATATTATGACTATGGTGATAATCCAATTCTTCTATAAATAATGTACAATTCATTTCATAAAATGTTGGAGTACTTGGATTTTCTCATGAGGTTCAAATAGAGTTTTGTGTGTTGTAGCTAGACCATAACTATGTTATGAGTACTTGAAGACATTATGATGGGAATACATTTATAATTATTGTGTTGAAAGAAAAATAAAGTTTATCTTTCTTAACATTTTTTTAATATAAATGTAGGTATTTTAGAGAATAAAGCTATTATATGCAATGGATTGACATTATTATTTAGAGTATTTAGCTTTTATTGTGCGGACATTTGATATAATTCTAATATGATATTTACCATATAATCATTAGTAGTGATTCTTAGTATACCATCAAGTTCCTTATGAAAATTATTTATTTAGTTTTAATTGTTGTTGTTTATTTTACTTAACATTCCTTTAGATTTAAATGTTGGTGTATTTTACATGAGGTTTCAGATGTACCTAGATTTACATATGACATTAGAAATAATATTGTTCATATTATCTTTAGGCCATGTTTGTTCTATGTATATGATGAGGCTATGATGGAAATATATTTTGGTAAAAGAATCAATAGGATTTGAATAATACATGAACATAAATTTGCTTATGTAGACACATGTTTAAATGAACCTTAAACCCTCCCTTGAAATGTTATGATGATGGTGAAATTGGGTGGAATATGAAAATTACCATTCCTCGGCATGGTGAATGGAGAAACGGTGGTTGACGTTGTTTGATAATGACAAACCTTGTTGAACATTTGTTATCCATGTCAGTTGAAGTCAAGTGATTATGACAATTCTCAGTGAAAATTGAATAATTATACAATTGGGAGTCAAAACTCATTTAGTATAGATGGATATACTAATTTCCAAAGTATAATTATAATGGAGTGCATATTGTACAAAGGAGACTGATATATTCTTGTAGAGAAATAAAGAAGAGAGATTGCATGAGTAATGGTTGATAGAGTGTGTTTGACCAATAGAAAGAAGAAAATGAGTGGCACAAGATGGATTAAGCTAGGTGTTAAACCTTGTGATACTCGTTTGAATAGCATTATTGAGTTAAGCTAGGTATCAAACCATGTGATACTCATCTCACTAGCATTATTATTGTTGACTCTAAAGGCTTTCTATACATGTGGATAAGCATGCAAGATATTATTTCTACAAGTCAGTTAGTAGTAATGATCACTATCATAGCCAAATAAAGAGTCACACTCATCTACAACCTTTTATGTACTTCATCCCTTATGTGAATAAATAATTTGTTGTTGGACATTGCTGCTGCTAGGGTATGTTGTTATCATTGTTTTCAACATATTCCTAATCCAGTGACTGCAAATTGGTTTATTGTGATTATGGTTTGGTGTATGGAGTATTTATTTTATCACTATATTCTTCTGTATTGGTTTTGGTGATCTGTGAAGCTTAATTGAACATATCAGATGTTCCGGTTTTGCAATTTGTTTATTTGATTAGTGCTTTGCAGAGTTCAGTATTTCCTTTGATATATTTCGGTGTGATTGGATCTTGAGCTGAGATTTTGGGATATTGTTTGGGATTGTCTTGTGTATCTTCATTTCAGATGCTTTGCAAGTTATCTTTCTTTGTGATAGTTATTGTTGTTTGAGTGATCTTGAGGTTCAGGTGTTGATCGATGAAGATTTGATGTGGTGTTGGTGTAGCTATTGCTGATGATTCTAACATTCTTGCTGGTGTCTCCTAATTGTGCCCTATTTGTTTTGATGACTTGCATTGATCGTTGTGTGAGTTCATGGTGTTTTTGCTGAACCGACGATGTTTTTCATGTTATGTGGCTTTCCTGGTGGTGTAGTGTGTTGCAGTTGATATTGGCATGATTTCCAGTGGTGTTGCATGTTTGGAGATTTTATTTAGGTCCATGTTATGTCTTGTATATCATTATATTGGTCTGGTGGTTCACATATGTATCATGTGATGTACTTTTGTAATTGTGAGTTGAGGGTTTAGCCGACCTTGTTGTCAAGGTTTATGAATTGTATTAATAGGTGATATAGTCATGTAATTTAGGTAACAAGGTTGTGTTTGCATTATTAGAGAGTGGTGTATGTGAGTTCAAGTGATTCATCCTTTGGCATTGTGATTGAGCACAGATTGGTGTTGTAGATCAGATAATTGTGCTTAACTGGAACTGTCATCAGGCATTTGGAGATTCTATTATTGCAGTTCATTCCTTCCAGATTGTAGTTTGAATCTTCTTGTAAGTAAGTGAGACTTCCCTAAGGGTTGTAGCCTTTTGGGTCATTATCTTTTGAGCAGTGATCTCTAGGAAGTGTGCCTGAATGCATTTGCATTCCCCATTGTAATATTTTCACATACTACTACAGAGTATCATCTTATTGTGGGTAGGTTCCCACCATGGTTTTTTCCTTAACCAGGTTTTCCACATCAAAATCTTGGGGTTGTGTGTTGTCCTATCTATTTTCTTATCTTTGTTATTTCTACAGTTTACCAGATATATATTTGTGGTTAAGTTTTTAGATCCAGAGAAAACTGATTCACCCCCCCTCTCAGTTTACTTTCATTATTGTTGCCAACAATTGGTATCAGAGCTAGATCCTCCAGAAGAAGCCTAACCTCTTGAGGAGATCTGGGATGGAAACTGGAAGTGGAAGTGTTATCTTTAAGAAGGAGAGTTTGAGCTTTGATGGAAGTAACTATGCTATATGGAAGAATTGGATGGAAGTGCACTTGAGATGTCTTGGAGAAGATTACGAGAAGATTACAAAGAATGCCTATTCTGCTTCTCCGAATGGACCGGTTACTATTGATCTGATCAAGGAAACTTCACATAACATTAGAGCGAAGGAAGCATTGCTAAGTGCCTCGATGGATTCAGAAATGACAAATGTAATGCGACTTCAAACAGCACATGAGATTTGGGAGAAGCTTGAGACCTTGTATGAAGGAGATAAACAAGTGAAAGTTGCAAATTTGTAGAGTTGAAAGGAAAATATGAGATGTTGAAGATGGGAGAAGATGAGAATGTATAAATACCTTTATGGCCAAGGTGAATGATCTTGTCCTAGGTATCAGATGTGCTGGTGGAACCCTTGAAGAAGATGAAATTATTGCTAAGGTGCTGACATCTTTTCCTCCTGCTTACAAACACAAGGTAGTTGCTATAGATGAGATCCAGAGTGTGACTACAGTGACAAGAGATATGTTGGTTGTACAGAATGCTACATTTGAGCTAAGCAAATTTGGTGAATCACATGGAAAGTCTGAGACAACATTTAGAGCATATGTATCCGGTAAGAAAAAGTATGAATCTGAAGAATGCAAAATATCCAGATATGAAAGAGAAAGGAGAGAGATGGAAGAGCAAGAAAGAGAACTAGATGAGCTTGAAGCATTGATTGCCTGAAGATTTCCTAAAGGAGCTGGTAAGTATGATGGAAATTTTCCCTTGAAATGTTTCTCTTGCAATAAGGTAGGACATTTTTCTTCTAGGTGCCTAGAGAGAAGGGCTAAATATGAAAATCATGATAAATTTGGTAAGCATGACATAAATGATAGATATGAGAATCATGAGAAGTATGATAATCCTTACAAGTCTAAACAAAAGTATAGGAATTAGAAAAACTGCTATTATTTTGTTGATGACGCTGTTAAAGATGAAGAATCAGAAGGAGATGAAGTTGTGTTTCTTGCCATTAAGGAAGATGGACCGATACCTATTGATCCCACTAGCTGCACTATTGAGGAGAAAGATTTAGCTGTTAAAGTTGAAGAAAAAGATGAGTGGGTAATAGACAACAGTTGTTCACATCATATAACTGGTGATAAAAGAAAATTTGTGAGTATGGAATGTTGATAATTGATGATTATTCTGGGATGATGTGGGTTGTCTTTTTGAAGGAAAAATTTGAAGCATTAAGCAAGTTTAATATAATCATAGCAAAGGTTGAGACTGAGTCGGGATTGAAGGTGAAATGTCTGAGATCTGACAGAGGTGGAGAATTCTATTCCGGTGAGTTTAATTCATTCTATGAGAAGCATGAGATTAGAAAACAATTATCTGCTCCTAGAACCCCTCAACAGAATGGAGTTGTTGAAAGGAAGAACATGACTATTTTGGATGCTACAAGGACTATGTTGATTGAAGGAAATGTTCCAAAGATCTATTGTAGAGAATATATTAGCACTACTGTTTACACATTCAACCGAGTTCATATTAAAGGTGATACCGGTAAGACTCCTTATGAGGTATGGTTTGGTCATGTTCCTACTGTGAGATATTTCAGAGTATTTGGTCATGTTCCTACTATGAGATATTTCAGAGTATTTGGTCATGTTCCTATTGTGAGATATTTAAGAGTATTTGGTAGCAAATTTTCTTGGGCTATTCTAGAAAGAGAAAATCCTACCGGTGCTACAATAAGAGACTGAGAAAGGTAGTGGAAAGTGAAAATGTGAAGGTGGATGAGAACCTTGGAAAATAAATTAGAGCTTGTGGTCAGCACATTGTTCTGAATCCTATTCAGACTAAAGAATTGAAGCAAAATGATCTGGTAGAGACTGTTAATCCGGATGTTCCTACAGCTAGTGGAGAGGTGTAGGAACCTAAAAATCAGAACAATCAGAAGACTCCGAGGTATGTAAGATTGAATCATTCAAAAAATCATATTATTGGAGATAAAAATAAAGGTGTGATGACAAGAAGAAGGTTAGCTACTGAAGATGTATGTTTGATTTCTAAAATTGAACCTAAAGATGTTGTTGAAGCTTGCAAAGATAAAAAATTGGATGAGAGATATGGAAGAATAATTAGATCAAATTGAGAAGAATAACACATGGGAGCTTGTGCCTAGACCTAAAGATAAGAATGTGATTGGTAATAAACGAGTATTCAGGAATAAATTGAATGAAGTCGGTGAAGTTATAAAAAATAAATTCACAGAAAGGAGGAATTGATTATGAGGAGACTTTTTCTTTGGTGGCCAAACTTGAAGCTATTAGATTGTTCCTTGCATATGTTGCTTATAAAGATTTCAAGGTATATCAGATGGATGTCAAATTTGCCTTTTTGAATGGTAATCTTGAGGAAGAAGTCTACATTGAGAAACCTGATGGATTTTCATTATCAGATTGTGGTGACATGGTATGTAAATGGAAGAAAGCTCTTTATGGATTGAAACAAGCCCCTAGAGCATGGTATGCTAGATTGGATAAGTATTTGCTGAAACTGAGATTTAATAAAGGGATTGCTGACAATAATATGTCCTTTAAGATTGAGAATGATAATATTTTAATTGTTGATGTCTTTGTTGAGGATATTATCTTTATAGGTGATGATGACTTGAGCATGAAGTTTGTCAGTGATATGCAGAAAGAATTTGAGATGTCTATGATAGGTGAGATGAAATTTTTCTTAGGTTTGCAGATTTCACAAATTGGAAAAGGTATTTTTATATCTAAAACAAAATATGTTAAGGAATTGTTGAAGAAGTTTGGGTTAGATGACTCCAAACCGGTTGGGAATCCCATGGTCTCTGGTTGCAAATTATATAAGAATGATGAATCTTCAAAATCTAATCAGAGATTGTATAGGTCTATGGTTGGTGGACTACTATATCTTACTTAGACTAGGCCGGACATTAGGATACTAGATATCAAACTGTTCTGAAAGAGAGTCATGTCACTACTGTGAAAAGAATATTCAGATACTTGAAGGGAACTGTGGATTACGATTTGTGGTATCCAAGGAATGATGATTTCATGTTATGTGCTACACTGATGCTGATTAGGCTGGTGATGTTGATGACCAGAAGATTACCTCCGATGGTGCTTTCTTTTTGGGTAAGCGATTGGTTTCATGGGCTGGTATTCAGTGTCCTTATCTACTGCTAAAGTTGAGTATATTACTGCTGCTGGTAGCTGCACTAAGGTATTTTGGATGAAGAAAATGTTGAAGGATATTAGAGTTATCTATGATGAGCTTACTATAATATACTGTGATAATTCCAGTGCTATTAACATGTCAAATAATCTGGTGCAACATTCAAAGACTAAACATATGTCAATCAAATATCATTACTTGAGAGAAAAGTCAGTGAAGAAGAAGTGAAACTAGAATATGTATCTACAAAAGAACAAATTGCTGATATTTTCACTAAGCCTTTGCCTGCAGATACATTTGTCTATTTGAGAGACAAGTTAGGGGTATCCACCACTCCTGATGAGAACTAGATGCATTGAGTTACATCAATCCGGTGGATCTCAAAGCTTTATCTTTCTATCCAAATTGATGAGTCGGTGTTGCTCCTCTGGTGGAGTAGTCTGGTTATATTTTTGAAGTGGGGGAGATTCAGGAAGATGTGTTTTGAAGAGAGAACCATAATCTATACTCTGTCTTTGGCATTGTTGTCAAATTGGGAGATAAGCATGTGAAAAATTGTTTTATCTTCTTGATATTATGGGGAGTTTGTTGGAGATAATTTCTTTCTTTGCATTGATTGTTTTTCACATTCATATGTTGCCATCAATGCCAAAGGGGGAGATTGTTGGACATTGTTGCTGCTAGGATATGTTGTTGTCATTGATGTCAACATAGTCTTGCTCTAGTGACTGCAAATTGGTTTATGGGGATTATGGTTTGGTGTATGGAGTATTTCTTGTATCACTATATTCTTCTGTATTAGTTTTAGTGATCCATGAATCTTAATTGATCATATTAGATGACCGGGTTTTGCAGTTTGTTTATCTGATCAATGCTTTACAGAGTTCAGTATTTCCTCCAGTATATTCTGGTGTGGTCAGATCTTGAGTTGAGATTTTGGGATATTGTTTGAGATGGTCTTGTGTATCTTCCTTTCAGATGGTTCATGATTTGGTGCTCTGCAAGTTATCTTTCTTCATGATAGTTCTTGTTGTTTGAGTGTTCTTAAGGTTTAGATGTTGATCATTGAAGATTTGATAAGTGGCGTTGGCACAACTATTGCTGATGATTCTAACATGCTTGTTGGTGTCTCCTAATTGTGTAGTATATTTTTGATGATCCACACTAATCGTTGTGCGAGTTATTAGTGATTTTTCTGAATCGGTGATGTTCTTCATGTTATGCGGCTTTCCTGGTGGTGTAGTGTGTTGCCCTTGATCTTGGTGTGATTTTTGGTGGTGTTGCATATTTAGAGATTTTATTTTGGTTCATGTTATGTCATGTATATTATTATATTGGTCTGGTGGTTCACATATGTATCGTGTGATTTAATTTTGTAATTGTGAGTTGAGGGTTTAGCTGACCTTGTTGTCAAGGTTGATGAATTGTATAAATAGGTGATATAGTCATGTAATTTAGGTAACAAGGTTGTGTCTGCATTATCAGAGAGTGGTACATATGCGTTCAATTGATTCATCCTTTGATATTATGATCGAGTAGAGATTGGTGTTGCAAAGCAGACAATTTTGCTTAATTGGAACTATCATCAGGCATTTGGAGATGCTATTATTGCAATTCAGTCCTTCTGGATTGTAGTCTAAATCTTGTTGTAAGTCAGTGAGACTTCCCTGAGGGTTGTAGCCTTTTGGGTCATTATCTTTTGAGAAGTAAGCTATAGGGAGTGTGCCTGAATGTATGTGCATTCCCCATTGTAATATTTTCACATACTACTATAGATTATCATCTTATTGTGGGTAGGTTCCGACCATGGTTTTTCCTTAACTGAGTTTTCCACGTCAAATATTAGTGTTGTGTGTTGTCCTATCTATTTTCTTATCTTTGTTATTGTTGCATTTTATCAGATCTATATTTGTGGTTAAGTTTGTAGATCCATTGAAAACTGATTCACCCCCCTTCTCAGTTTTCCTTCATTATTTGTTTCAACATTTGTATGTATTGTGGCACTGACTTACAATGTAACTATACTAGCTTGTGGATTAAAATAAAATACTATTTTACTAGAGGGGAAGTAGAGAAAAATAATATTATGTGAATTAAAATAAAATATTGTTTTACTTGTCAAAAATAATAAAAATTAGTTGAGGTGTTCTAGTGATCCTAGGCTTTTGTACCTTACTAAAATATTTTTCATGGGAGAGATCCCCTATCTTATCCTTATCCTAAAGTTTTATAACTATTAAAGTAAGTATTCTTGTAGCTTGATTCTTATTTTTACCTAGGGTATTAGTATGAGCAGTACTATTTGTTAGGAATCGAGAAGGACAATTGAGAGGAGGGGGGTGGGGGTGAATCAGTTGTCAATAAAAACCTTACCCACAATTAGATGATACTACTGTAGATAGTAAATGAATACAATAATGGGGTCTGCACATGCAAAAAGGCCAACCACCTAGAGATCACCGCTCAATCCCAAAATTAGAAGTCACACTGACTACATAGTTGGATGGTTAAATCCAATAATCAATGTACTGCTTCAATTTAGCATCTTCAATGCTGGATTCATTACCGGTTTAAGCTCTATGCATGAGGATGAAAAACCTTCATAACCTTTAACAATCTTCCTTCAACCTTCAGATCATATCTGCATGATTCACACAAGGATCTGCTTGTTTTTGCTCTTCACAATGATCTTCAATATACACACACAATCACACACTTCCAAATAAGATCTTACAATTATTTATACAAAACCTAAGAGCTAATCATTCGGTCGGCTCCCAAAAGATATTACATTTAAAACAATCAAAAAATAATTCTTGGCGCAATACAATATGTTGGCCTCAATACATTTACAAATTATCCAATCAATAAATCCTTTCCAAATCATGGCGTGCAAATCTGGAACATGTTTTCCTATGCCAGTTCATAACCTGGACCTATCTGTTGGTTAAGGCAAATATGTGTACCTGATCAGTCCAATATATAAAATGACAAATGCAAACATCAAAACCATGTCTTCAACATAACTAAATAATCTCCAGATGATAACAAGTCATCACCAACTTCCTGAGCTGTCGGTGAAACATATACCAGTAACTGTGCATAAGCCAATATCCATATCAGGACCACAATGTGCTAGTTGATCAATAAACCAATATAACCAGAGTGCCAAATCAACAATATAGACCTCCAGAAAGATAAGTTTTGACATCAATGACAAAACCAATGCAACACATGATGAAGTCATCTATAATACCAACAATCTACCCCTTTGACATTGATGGCAACACTAGATGGAAAAACATCTAAGTGCCAAAACAGAATGCCAATAATCTCCCTTAAATAGATCAACACAAAGTTCTGTACCAAAAACACAAATGGTATAACCAAAACCAAAATACATCTTCAAAGTACAATGTTTTTTCATAGACATCTCTCCCCCTTTGACATCAAATGCCAAAGCAGTTAAAAATCAAAACATAACATACAACTAACTACTCCCCCTGAGCAGCAGCTCTCCTTCATTAAGATCAGAAAAATATTTTTCTGTTAGTCCGTGCCAGTTTGATGCTAATCTGGATCATTTAAGTCTCTGCAAGTGGGGTGATTACCCTAAGCTTCTCTCTAAGATATTCAAATGTTTCCTTAGGCAAAGGCTTTGTAAAAATATCTACAATTTTCTCTTTAGTGTTCACATAAACCAATCTCACTTCATTTTCTTCAACGTTTTCTTTCAGAAAATTATACTTAATAGAAACATACTTTGTTTTAGAGTAAATACCAGATTCTTTGATATATCTATTGTTGCTGAGTTATCATAGTAAATAATTACTGGTTCATTGCATTTTATCTTGATATCCTTCAACATTTGCTTGATCCATAATACCTAAGTGAAATTAGTTGCTGCTACAACATATTCTGTTTTTGCTGTAGATAATGATGTGCAGGTCTTCTTCTTGCTGATCCATAAAATTAATCTTCTGCCAAGAAAAAATGCTCCACCAGTGGTACTCTTTCTGTCATCCATATCTCCTGCCCAATTTGCATCTGTATATGCACATAACTCAAAATTGTCATTCTTAGGATACCATAAACTAAGATTTGTTGTGCCTTGCAGGTACTGAAAAATCCTTTTTATTGCAGTTTCATGGTTTTCTTTAGGATTTCTTTGAAATCTTGAAACAATACATATGGCATTCATTATATCAGGTCTAGTTTGTGTCAAATTAGTAACCCTCCAATCATAGATTTGTACCTTATCAGATTTATAAGAGTTGAATCATCCTTTGATGTCAATTTATCTATTGTAGTCATAGGAGTGCTTACCGGTTTGGAGTTTTCCATTCCAAATTTCTTCAAAAGTTCCTTCAAGTATTTCGTTTGACAAATAAATATACCTTTATCTGTTTGAGAAATCTGCAAATCTAGAAATTTTTTTATCTCTCCAATCATAGACATTTCAAATTCTTCCTGCATCTTATTAGCAAAGTCTTTGCATATAACCAAAATATCATCATTGGTAATTTTGTAATACAAATTACTGTTAGCATTACCTTTTGTGTATCCAATCTTTAAAAGATATTTATCCAGTCTGGCATACCAAGCTCTGGGAGCTTGCTTCAATCTATATAAAGCTTTTCTTAATCTGCAAACCATATCCTTATCATCTGTTAATTAAAATCAACCTGGCTGCTCAATGTAAACTTCTTCTTCAAGATCTCCATTTAAAAATGCACATTTTACATTCATCTGATAAAACTTATAGTTCTTGTGAGTTGCAAATGCAATAAATAGTCTTACTGCTTCAATTTTGGCTACCAGTGCAAAGGTTTCATTATAATCAATTCCTTCTTTCCGAGAATAACCTTTACAAACCAATCTTGCTTTGTTTCTGATTACTTCACCATCTTCATTAAGTTTATTTCTAAATACCCATTTAGTTCCAATTACATTTTTGTCTTTAGGCCAGGGAACTAATGTCCAAGTATTATTCTTTTCAATCTATTCTAATTCTTCTTCCATTGCTTTTATCCAATGTTTATCTTTACATGCTTCAGCAACTAATGTTGGTTCAACTTAAAAAATTAAACACACCTCTTCATTTTCCAATCTTCCTCTTGTCATAACACCTTGATTTTTATTTCCAATTATCTGATTTTCTAAATGATTCAATCTTACATACCTGGGTTTATTCTGATTTCCATTCACGAGCTGTTGTTCTTCAGTCATAGTTGAGTTTTTTGATGATGCCGGTGTGACTGGTTCTTCATTTTGTTCTACTGCAATTTGTGTCAGTTCATTTATAATCATTTCTACCATTGATTCAGAACCTATAGATCTTGAGTCTCCTCTAAAAAAGTTCATCTATCTTCACATTAGTACTTTCAATGATTTTCTGCAATCTTTTAGTATAACATCAATATGTCTTGCTTCTAGTTGAATAACCAAGAAATATTCCTTCATCACTTCTAGAATCAAATTTGCCAATAGACTCATCTATCCTAATATAGCATTTTCTTCCAAGTATTCTGAAATATTTAAGAGTAGGAATATGACCGAACCATAGTTCATAAGGGGTATTACCAGTTTCACCTTTGATGTGAACTCTATCGAAAGTATAGACCATTGCATTTACTGCTTCTCTCTAGTACATATGAGGTAGTTTTTCTTCCATCATCATGGATCTTGTTGCATCCAGTATAGTTTTGCTCTTCCTCTCCACAACTCCATTCTGTTGGGGTGTCTGGGGTGCTGATAGTTCTATTTTGATTCCATTCTCTTCATAGAATACATTGAATTCCCTAGATGTGAATTCTCCTCCTTGATCAGATCTCAAACATTTGATATTCTTTCCGGTTTCATTCTCTACCATTGCCTTGTATATCTTGAATCTCGCATAAGCTTTTGATTTCTCCCTGAGAAAAGTAACCCAACATATTCTAGAATAATAATCAATTATTAGCATAAAGTATCTATCACCTTGAGGACTCCTTGTTCTTGTTGGACCACATAAATTAGTGTGAATTAAATTAAGAATATTATTGGATTTCTCAGAAATTCTCTTAAATGTCATTCTAACTTGCTTTCCCATTTGACATTCCTTACATACCGGATTATGAGGTTTCACAATCTTAGGTAAATTCCTTACTACCTTGGTTGAACTGATCTTTACAATGCAATCAAAATTCACATGATAGAGTCTTTTATGCCATAACCAAATTTCATCAATCTGAGCAATCAAACATGTCTTATCGCTGGTATTCAAATGAAAGATATTACCTTTAGTCTGATTACCGGTTGCAATTTCCAATCCAATTCGGTTTATGATTTTGCATTTTCCATTCTTGAATTGTAATTGAAATCCTTTTCCCACTAACTAACCAACACTCAAAAGATTATGCTTTAAACCTTCAACATAATAAACATTGTCAGTATTGTGCTTACCATCCAAAGATATAGTGCCTCTTCCTTTGATTAAACAAGATTTGTCATCTCCAAATCTTACTAGACCTCCATGATATTCCTATAATGATAAGAATTTTCTTTTATCACCAGTCATATGATGCGAGCATCCACTATCAATGATCCATTCATCCTTTTCTTCAAATTTTGTTGCTAATGCCCGCTCTACCGATTTGACAATAGGTGTCGGTTGATCTTCGTTTATTGCAACAAATGACCATCCACTATCTGTTGGATCTTCATCAGAATCATCTGTAACACCTTCATCTGCATATTAACATGACTTATCTCTATTTTTCTTGAATTTGTATCTCTGATATTGAGGGTTAGGTTTATATGTTCTCTTTGCCTCATCTCTTAGTCTTGAATGTCTATCAGGATGCCTAGACGCCATATGACTAACTTTATTGCAATTAAAACATTTGAAAGGTGCTTTACCTTCATACTTACTTCTTGTTGAACTTTTAGGCATCTTTCTTTCAAATTGTGCTTCAAGTTCTTTTGCATAAAGTGCTTTCTAATCAGATTTGTCAGATGATGATGATGATTCTTTGAAGGCTATATCAGTCTTGACTGTAGCAACATGATCAAATTCTTCAAGCTCAAATGCTGAAAGTTTTCCAGCCAAAGTATCTCTAGATATTGATGTATTAGGCATTGTTCTCAACTCATTAATAGCTATCACTTTCATTTTGTAAGCCAGTGGCAAAGCTCTTAAAACTTTAGAAACAATTTCATCTTCACTTAAAGATCCTCCACAACATTGTATTCCTAAAACAATTTCATTAACTCTTTCCATAAATGCAGAAATTCTTTCATCTTCTTCCATTTTTAAATTTTCATACCTGGTCCGGTAACATTCCATTTTTGCAATTTTGACAGTGGAATCTCCTTCATTCAGTGTTTCTAGTTTATCCCAAATAGCTTTTGTTGTAGATCTGTCTGATAATCCCATGATTTGTTGATCTGATAATGCGCTCAAAAGTGGTTCTCTTGCTTTGCAATCATTCTCCAAGTCTTTAGCTAAGGTTGGTGGATTAGGGTTATTTGAATTAGGAGCAACATAGCCATTCTTTGTAACATCCCATATATCTCTTCCAATGCAATTCAGATGTGTCTCCATTCTGATCTTCCATATACCATAGTTAGTTCCATCAAGTTTGGGACTGTCCTTCCTGAAGATATTTGTTGCCATAAGATCTCCTCAAGCTGTTAGGCCTTTTCAAAAAGAGGACTAGGCTCTGATACCAATTGTTAGGAACCGGGAAGGACAACTTAGAGGGGGGCGGTGAATCAGTTGTCAAAAAAACCTTACCCACAATCAGGTGATACTGCTGCAGATAGTAAGTGAATACAATAATGGGGTCTGCACATACAAAAAGGCCAACCACCTAGAGCTCATTGTTCAATCGCAAAATTAGAAGTCACATTGACTACACAGTTGGATGGTTAAATCCAATAATCAATGTATTGCTTCAATTTAGCATCTTCAATGCCGGATTCAATACTGGTTTAAGCTCTGTGCATGAGGACCAAATACCTTCATAACCTTTAACAACCTTCCTTCAACCTTCAGATCATATCTATGTGATTCGCACAAGGATCTGCTTTTTTTCGCTTTTCACAATGATCTTTAATATACGCACACACTCAGACACACTTCCAAATAAGATCTTACAATTATTTATACAAAACCTAAGACCTAATCATTAGGTCAGCTCCCAAAAGATATTACATTTAAAACAATTACAAAATAAGTCTTGGTGCAATATAATATGTCGGCCTCAATACATTTACACATTATCCAATCAATAAATCCTTTCCAAATCGTCGTGTGCAGATATGGAACATGTTTTCCTATGCCGATTCATAACCTAGACCTCTCTGTCGGTTAAGGCAAATATGTGTACCCGATCAGTCCAATATGCAAAATGCCTAATGCAAACATCCAATCCATGTCTTCGACATAACCAAATGATTTCCAGATGATAACAAGTCATCACCAGCTTCCTGAGCTGCCGGTGAAACATATACCGGTAACTATGCATAAGCCAATTTCCATACCAGGACCACAATATGTCAGTTCATCAATAAACCAATATAATCAGAGTGCCAAATCAACAATGTAGACCTCCAAAAAGATAAGTGTTGACATCAATGACAAAACCAATGCAACACATGACGAAGTCATCCATAATACCAACACTATTACTACGATTTTATTTTTTTATGACTCCCAACTATTGCCCACCTTTTATTATTACGGAGGGGATCTCTAGCAAATGTTCATGGAGTGGGATTTCTCCTTGGTAAGACCAATGGCTAATCCATGATGTTCTGATGAAAAAATAACACTTGAATCAATTGTTTAAAAAATTAAGATAAGGAATCTAATTTGTATGGATAATTTTAAAAACTTGAATATCAATTTATTTTTTTAATTTTATTAGAATGATGAACCTTGAAACAAATTCATTTTTTTGAAATAATATGAGAAAAACTTATTTGGCTCAATATAAACAACTTTTTAAAGAGAACCAATGATGGTGGTAAAAAATATAGCATGATAAAGAGAAACTCAATATTTGCAGCCAATCAAGAACATGAAGAGCCTTTTCTTTATGGACAACAAACTTTGAAGTATAGGGTTGTAAGACCAAAATGAAACCATGAATAAACTAGCAGCCATGTTTTGCAATGGCTTCCACATGACTGCCTTTAAAAAGAAGAATACAACGAAAATTCCTTACCAAGACGTTGGGGAGCCTCAAATCAAACCACATGTAGGGCTTGAGTCTTGTTTACCTAATTTCTAAGTATGCATTTAGGAAGAAGTGCTGGCCAATAACATATTCTTTTAAATTAACATTTCAAATTAACTATAAAAACTGTCAAAGTCTACAATAGGAAGCATGACATTTAAAGGGTAGCCAAGATTCATACATAATGGAACACATTGGGGATGAATTTCTTGGGGTGTTTGTTTAGTAGAACCATCATTGAGAATTTTGTCTAATAGAGCTGTCATTGAGAACTATTAAACTATCAAAATTGATATAAACTGTTAGATTGATGAAGTTTGAAACTAGACAAGAGAAAGCCTACATGCATAGAAAGTTAACATTCCCTAAAATAAAGGGAATACAGATGTTTCTAGTGGAACATTAGGAGGATATTGGAAGAATAAGGTAATATAAGACTTAAAATGAAACCTTAATAAAACTTGTACACCTCACAGAAACCTATAATAATATACAGATTTAACTTTTCTCATTTATTACCTTTTAAAATCATAAACCTTTTAAATTTATTACTTAATTTGAACATAAATGAAATTTGACCTTTAAAACTAGAAGCACCTTTCAACCCTTAAAATAAGGGACAAACCTCGTTGAACATTTATTATTGATCAAGAGGATAATACTTTTGAACATTCATTAATCATGTATGTAGATGTCACGGAATTCTTTTAGCATATATGCATACTAGTTTCGATGGTACAATTACAATGCAGTGCACATCGTACAAAGGAGACCAGTGTATTATTATAGAGCAAGAAAGAAGTAGGATTGCATGGGTACCTTATAGTTGAGAGAATGTGCCTGATCAAGAGAAAGAAGGAAACTATGGGCAGAAGGGGTTAAGCTAGACATCAGACCATGTGATGCTCATCTCACCAATATCATCAACTCCCAAGGCTTTCCATACGACTAAAGAAGCATCCACGATATTGTTGGGGCAAGGGGGTTGGTAGTCATGATCCTCATCACACCCTGCAAAAGAGTCACACTCGTCCACCACCATGGCCTGCACACTTCGTCCTTTATCTGGATTACTGATTTCTATGTGTTTACAAGATTACACTCGGGAAAGTTGCCATTCAAAAATCCGCTAGGTTTACAAGCTGCAAGCATTCTTCCACCATCACGCCTACCGCATTCTGCTATGCTCATGCTCAACAGAAATACAAACGCTATTATTAACATCATCTTCATCTTCCCTGCAAAAGTCGAGCAAAAATATCAGCTGAAAGATAAAACCCATCGAAGAGGAGAAGAGTACATTAGGTAAAACCCTTCTAATATATTCAAATGAACACAGAAAACCCATCTATTAATCTACATACCATTGAAGAAGAGAACACCAAATACTGCCACAAGTAAAAGAAACTGCAGATATCGAAGCGTAATGTATTATGTGAGAAACAGATCGAATGATACGCTACTTATAGCGAAGACACCACATCTTAACAAGGTAATCTCCTTCGTGTGCACCGCGTGATTTAATTTGTTTATTGTTATTATTGGTTTTATATTGCTGTTGCATCGGACATTTCTTGCTAGGAATATTGGCCAAAAACGTTATTTACTAGAAAGAATATATACTCATGTTAGTAATTTTTTTTGGAATACCTAGATATGTTCAGATGACTGCAGCGATTCCAAATAGTATGAAAGGATTATAAGCGATCCTACCGCAAAGACCATTGTATAGTGAGCTGTTCTTTGGATGATTCTTCTTAAGTCAGTTCAGTCGCTAAGGAAAGAGTCGATACTCAATTCAACAAGTCCATGTCAACTCGCATGGCTTCCTTTAGCTTTTGGTAGTTTCCGCATTCTAATAAAAACAATGCTTCCTAAACATGTCTATGTCGACTGATAGTAACATGCAAGCTCTAAGAAATCTCATAGGTTGTCGGATGTCCTCGACATTTTCTATTCTACTATGTTCTTGGTCTTATGAATGCCCACCTTGACTCCCTCATGTGAAATAATATGCCCTAGGGAATCTACTCCTTTCACACTGAGCGCACACTTGGATGGTTTAGCATCAAGATAATGGTGTTAAAATATGTTCAAAACCTAATTCATATTGTGAAGTGTTCGCTCTAAAGTTTTTCTATAAGTTAAGATCCCATAAAAATTTATAAAATAACATCTATCGAAATGTATTAAATATAAATTTTATCAAACCCTAAGATGTAGATTATGCATTTGTGAGGTCAAAGTGCATTATCAAAATTTATTCAAACACTCATGGGTCCAAGTGTCACCATTTTTGTGTAGCATTGCTATTGAATAAGACTATTCTAGCTAAGCTTGATAATACTAACTCTAACGTCTTTTGAATCATCTTCTTGATCCGATTTTTTTTTATTTCTATGCATAACTATAAGAACTAATGCTGTTTCGTTTGGATCCCTAGTACTACTTTTATTCACATGATCATTATCTCTTACTTTTATTCACATGATCATTATCTCTAAATTACAAAGTAATGATTTATACATCCCTTATAAAACTACTTTAGTCCTTATCTATAATTGTGCAAGAAATAAAACATACAAGGCATCTTGAAAATCAAACATCATACCCTTTGCCAACATCCTCCTATCTCATTCTTAGGGATGAGACTTGGAGAACATACTTCACAATAATGAGGAAAGTAGTTTTCTTACTTTGCCTTGTTTTATTACTTTGAAAGAATATTGAGGCTAAGGAATCAATCATTACTTTCATTTTATAACAATCTAATCAAGAATATGTAGATGATATTTTGATCTCTTCTTATTTGAACAATTTGTATATGCTTAGAGAAAATTGATTTACTAGACAATAAATTTTCATATATAGTATATGTTAATCACTATACTCTCTCCATTCGAAAATATTTGTTCATTTCAAGTGAATATTATATAAAAAATTAAGCCACATTGCATTTTCAATTTCACCTCAACTATATAAGATTCTAAGAGAGCAATTAGACTGATCTATGTGTGAAATGTGACTGAACAATTAAAAATTAAAATAAATATTAAATTAAATTGTCAAGCACTATTATAAAATAAAAGGTGCATTAAGATCATATAATGACTTTGACCATCAATATCTTACCAATTTTCCATGAGTCATTTGTGGAGATATTAAACTTGAATAAAATTAATTTATTGTAGAACAATGTAAGAAAACAAACACCTAAAAGTTTAAGAATTCACTAGTTGTATGGTATATGAGAAAACAAAAAAAATCCCCTTCATCTTCTCTCTCCACTTGACAACCACAAAGAAAAGTGAAGTGATATTATTGTCACGTAAAGAAGGATTGCTAAAATATAATCACATGGAATACCGATGTCAAACTAGATATCAATTCTAATCACATTATATGTTTCACTAGGTCATGGAAGATTGCATGTAATTGAAGTGATATGAAATGACCTCTTGTAGAAGCCTCAACATAAAAAATAAAGGTAAGTTACGATTTTGTTGGAAAAAATATAAATTTTTAATTCTCAATATTAATTTCTTTAACAATTAATATTGAAGTGGGATTCAATTTCTTTTGAAACATGTTATTAACAATCACTTAATAATATTAGAAATAATTTTAATTTTTTTTAGTATTTAGTATATTGAAATGTAATTGTACAATTTCAAAATAATTTATAAATTTAAAAAAAAAAAATTCTTCAGTTGAAATTATTTAGTTTAAGAAACTCAAACATTTTATATGAGATTATACCCTTAATCTTCCTCTTGCAATTTGGGATTAACATCTTTTTACATAGTTTCTTTTATTGACATTTTTAATGATTTTTAGTATTTTGAATCATATTTTCCAATAATAGGCCTCAAGAAGGCATAAGTTGAGGATATAGATATTTGGTTAACCTCATCAATAGAAAGCTTCAATGCTATATTATTTTTGAAAAATACAATTTATATACACTTCGTCAACATTTAGTCATAATTCTTATCACTTAAAAAATAATAATATCATTTTATTCATCAATGTAAGTTACATTGGAAATACTTTTTGAAGAATAGAGTTTATATATACTCTAGAGCTTGAGCTTCAGGTAGTTAGTGGGTGGAGAATTGAACAGATCATCGATTGAGGCAGACTGCAGAGTGGATCAATAGATCACCTAGGAGAGGCAACAAGAAGCTATAGTCAGATTGCCGAATTCCTAAGGCAGTTACAAGTACCTACTGATCAATCGCCAAACTAGATCAAGTGATGGGACTCACATTTCAATTAACTCCGAGAGTCTGATGCAAGAGCACCAGTGTAATTCATACCGGTTGAGCAGTTAGCTGTGGAATTGCTTGGAAATCGTGGCATTTCTTCATGTTTGAGAGTTTATCATTGTGGATTTGGAATTATCACCTTGAGTTCATTTTCTTTATCATGTTCGAGATTCATGGTATTTGGATTTAATTCCGGTGAGATATCGATTCCAGTATTGGCCCGGTGTTGATGTGTTCTTACTGGTTAGTCTTGCAGAGTGTAGAGTGAAGTTGAATCGGGTTGCAGTTGATTTTTGTGACTTGTGGATCATTGATTTATGTTTCTTGTGCCTTGTCTGATGTTTCTGGAGGATCGGGTGATGTTTTATGCATTTTGGAGAAGTTCTTAGTGATTTGAGTTGACTTGTTAGTGTTTACAAGTTTCATTATGAATCGGTTGATCTTAGGCCAACTTGATCGAGTTATTATTATTTACAGATGGTATAAAGATAATTTTTGTGAATCATTATAAATACAAAAGACGGAAGATAGAGGATTGAAGCCAAAAGGGTTGAGGTCCGGATTAGGGTTGAACTGACAGACTATTACCAGAGGCTGATTTGATGTGTAGATGATCTGCGGATCTTATATTTGTGTTGTAAGCATTGTTTGTATCTTGGAATGTGATCCAGCATATGGCATATGTAATTCTTCAAATTGTTATAAGATTTGTTCATACTGTTTACCGGTTATGTATTTTGTGTTGTTACCGAATGTTCTTTCTGCTTTATCTGGTGTCGCATTACCAGTTACCGGTATATCCTGTATGGTGTTTGTGTTAGCTTGCAAGGATGGGATTTCCTTCATTGGATCTCCCTGCCTTGATTGCATCAATATGTATCAGAGCAGGTTTGTGAACTTGTTGTTGAAGGAAGACCTGGTTATGCACTAGCTGGTTAGAAAGGAAGTTGAGGTAGCTTGTCGACTTATTCAGATCACCGAACATGAGGTTGAGCAAGGCTTGCAGGTAGACTGCCAATCCTAGAGCTTGAACTTGAGGTAGTTAGTGGGTGGAGACTTGAACAGATTGCTGATTGAGGTAGGCTGTAGAGTGGACCGGTAGATTGCCAAGGAGAGGAAACCAAAAGCTATAGTGAGATTGTCGAATCTCCGAGGTAGTTGCAAGTACCTACTGACTAATTGCCAAGCTAGATCAAGTGATGGGACTCACTTTTCAATTAACCCCGAGAGTGTGATGCATGAGCACCGATTTAGTTCATACCGGTTGAGCAGTTAGCTATGGAATTGCTTGGAGATTGTGGCATTTCTTTATGTTTAAGAGTTTAGCATTGTGGATTTGGAATTATCAAATTGATTTCGTTGTCTTTATCATGTTCAAGATTCATGGCATTTGGATTTAATTCTGATGAGATATGAATTCCGGTATTGGCCTGATGTTGATGTGTTCTTACCGGTTAGTCTTGCAGAGTGTTGAGCAAAGTTGAATTGGGTTGCGGTTGATTTTCGTAACTTGCAGATCATTGAGCTATGTTTCTTATGCCTTGTCTAATGTTTTGAAGGACTGTGTGATTTTTTATGCATTTTGGAGATGTTCTTAGTGATTTGAGCCGACTTGTTATTGTTTACACATTTCATTATGAATCGGTTGGTCTTAGGTTGACTTGATCGAGTTATTATTATTTGTATATGGTATAAAGAGAAGTTTTGTGAATCATTTAAAAGACAAAAGACGGAAGATAGAGGAAAAAAGATAGAAGATAGAAGTTTGAGATCGAGCAAAGATGTAGAATCGATGAGATTCTAGTCCAGTAGGACTGAAGCCGAAAGGGCCAAGGTCTAGATTAGGGTTGAACCGATAGACTATTATCGGAGGCCTATTTGATGTGTAGATGATCTGCGAATCTTATATTTGTGTTTTAAGCATTTTTTGTATCCTGGACTGTGATCCAGCGTATGGCATATGTAATTCTTCAAATTGTCATAAGATTTGTTCATACTATTTACCGGTTATGTATTTTGTGCTATTACTGGTTGTTCTTTTTGCTTTATCTAGTGTTGTGTTACCAGTTACAGGTATATCTTGCATGGTGTTTATGTTAGGTTGTAAGGATGGGATGTCCTTCATTGGATCTCCCTGTCTTGACTACATCAATTAGTGACCTTTGTGCTTCTCCAAGTGGGTTTTTAGAATCTAGGAAACAACTATCTCTTGGTATTTCATCATTTATTACATTTAATGTAATGTTTATCTTGCAATATTGGACTCCCAAGTTAGAGGGAAAGTATTGGAGCCACAAATTATGTCTTTTTAGCTTTAGTGGAGGAAGTCCAAAGGTTGGGGCCATTTGGAATGAATATCCTTCTTTGGATGCCTTCTTTGGTCATTTTTGAGCTCTTGCCACTTTGTAAATTCAACTCTTTGGATCTAATACTATGACAAACATTTGAACATAGAGTTACTTTATAGGAACAAGGATATGTAAGAGACATAAGGAGGATGTTCACTAGTACACAAGTGCTACCATGTTGGGTGCAAAGAGTAGAACAAAGGTAAACATATTATTAACTTATTTATTGTTGATAATGCCTACTTGATCTCTCCTTTTGCTAGAGATTTTTTTCACAAGGTTTTCTCTATGTTAATATTTTTTTACACGATCAATACTCTTATGTTTTTAATTTGTGCCTCATTGTTTCTATCTTATGGTGATGATAGTTTTTATTTATTTCTATAATATTTATGTGCACAGTTTCTATTATCTTGGTTTGGAGGTAATGGTTTAACTCTTCCTTTAAGATCTCTTAGTGTTGAGTTCTTTGATCATGTTGGGGATATTGAGGATATTCAATTAGAAGATGTTTATCATGATCCCTAAATTGATTGGTTACACACTTTAGTATGAGCTTTAGTAGTGATGTAGATTCATCATCTGATGATGGATGGTTATCTTCATGTTATTTGGAGATAATGACATCTTGGTTTTCCATGTAGTAAATTTGAGTGTTTGATGAGGTGTTCATTTATGATATGTTATTTGAAGCATATTTTATTGGTTTTAAGATATTTTAGATCATGATGTGATGATATGTTCCTAATCTTATTGTTGGAACTTGAACAATGGTCTTGTTGGTCTCTTGGTCTCTTTAGTTCTGATTATTAATCGTTTGTTTGGAGATTCATAATTTTGTATGGATTCATTTGAAGTTGGGATGGATTGATTAGTGGATTATAATGGATACTATATAGACTTAGGTGAGGCTAAGAGATCTCATACCTTTTGGGATTGTGTGTTGAGATGGTTACTATTTGATGACCTGATTTTAGGCGAAAAGTCAAGGAGCCTACACCTATTTACATAGATGTGAATCCATTATGGACTTGAAGAGAAATTTTTTATTGTAGCATTAGCACGAAAAATGGTGGGAGGTCTAGGGTAGATCCCCTCTCTTGAAAAGTGATATTTCTCACTCTAGGGCTTATTTTAGATTGTTATCAAATATTTCAAATATTTCTTTGTGTTAAGTTCTTGGTTTCATTATTTCCATATTTTCTAACTCATAGGGCATGCAATTTCTTGAATCTCGTTGCCCAATTGATATAATTATTCTAGAAGATTATGTTAGATTAACATGGTATTGGAGCATGTTCTTGTTTGAATGATGGTCTTGTAATTTACATAGTTTGCCTTGAAAATTTGATTTTGCATAATGCCTAATCATAGATATTCTATCAATTCTAGTTTTTCTCCTAGAGGAAAGAGTGAGATTATTGCTATAGATTTGCATAATGATAGAACAAAAATATTTTTGGCATATAATAAAATGGGTGTAGACATACTTATAAAACAACTCATAAGCATATATTCACCATGTTATACATCATGGTCTATTGCTAGTTGATAAGCTAAGGTGGTTGCATATACATGGTTAGGAAAAATATAGAGTACTCTATTTTACATCTATATATATTACATCCCTAAGATTACAACCTATTATAAAATACATTTATAATTACATAAATATATGGCTTATGAAACCGTAAAGAGAAAAGAAGGGAGAAAAACAATAAACAATGGGAATTATATGATCAACTCCATAAAAAATATTCATCCACCCCCTCATTAAAATGTGAAAAATTGTAAGGTTCTCCACAATATAAAACTAGCATATTACACAGAATTAAACATAATTTCATCCAACATGCTCAAAATATTTATTAACAAAGATATCTTATTAGATTTTGACATTAATTCTAAATACATAAGCTCAAATATTAGGATAAACATAAGGAAATTATTTCATTTACAAGAAGAGCACAAGGTCAAGTACAATAAGTATTTATAGTACATGATTCAATTAATCATAATAGATACTCATGACTTGCAACCTTGACACAAGAACACAACTATGATAAAATTAACGGAGCACTTTACCACCCAACCTCAAAGAACTATGCTTTCTTGCAATCCTTCTAATATAGAATAATTGACCTTGCATGGGGATGCCTAGAAATTTAAAACTAGCAAGACTGATGCAATCTAGTGCAACATGATATATCTACATTTGAAATGCTAATGTACTAATATCATGATATGAAAGAGAGAAAGATAATAAATGATCAAATATAGAGCATTTGCTAATGATGAAAAATCTTTCACCAAACCACCTTTTTGGACCAACTATCAAAGGGTATGTTTGAAGTAGAAATTTACCCTTCTCTATAGATCGTTATACAAGAATTTTAGGACATTAACTAAATACAAATCATGTAAAATAATATAAAAATGTTCTAAAGCATACAAAGCACAATTTAAATTGAAGAGATACCATAGATTATTTGCACAATGATCATGAATTATTATAAACCAATTAAACATGAGGCATTGATAAATATCTACATGTTATTAAATGAATGATCAATGTGTTATTAAATGCATCCAAGAGTTATACAATATAATATCTAAAACATAAATTTTTTACAAAAAATCAACCATGAACTAAAATTTCATGAATTATTAGTACATAAGAGGAACTTTTGTGAGATTTAGCTATGGACACTAGTACATTCGGAGCTGATTTCCGACGGCCGTTTGTCGGATTTGTGACTAATTTTCGTCAGAATGCCGACAAAATCAACCATCGAAAACTCGGTGTCAGATTGGTCGACGATGCGATGCCCATTGGAAATACGAAAATCCAATGGACTCTATCGACGGTCAAAGAAGTCGTCGGAATTAGTAGATTTCGTCACAAAGCCGACGGTGATTTGGAACTTCGCATCGATGGTGATGCTGTTTATCCGACACTTGTGTTGTCGGTCCATTTAGAGACAACGATGACCGTCCGACTACGAAGTGCCATCGCACGTACAACATCCTCGTTAGATGTTTGTGTGGTTTGAGTCGGAAGTGCGACGACTCTAGAAGATTTCATCGACGAGAACGTTGTATGTCCGCCGATTACATTGTCGATCGAAAGCTTGGTATTCATCGTAATTCCGATGACGATAATTTTTATCAAAAAAAATAATTATTATCCAGTCATTGATATGTATAGAAAATGATATTCTATCCCCACCACCTACCAGTAGGGGCATAGGTTTGAGGCTAATATGAGGCACATGGTTTCAAGCTAATAAGATCAGGCGCACCATGGTTGAGATGGTCCAACTCCCTAGTCTCACTCTATGACTAACCTCATGCCATATCTAAATCAAAGACATCTCAAATACATTATCAGTGGAAAGCTGCAAAATGCCATTTTCATACATAAGCAAGACATACACAATTGGGCACAATCACCAAGAGAACGGTAAAAAGTGTGTTTGAGATCATTGTCCTAATTGTGGTGTGGTCACGAAGAGATCACCATAAATTTGTCAACCTCTTCGTGACCACACCACAATTAGGACAATGATCTCAAACACACTTTGTTCTCTTGGTGATTGTACCCAATTGTGTATGTCTTGTTTATGTATGAAAATAGCATTTTGCAGCTTTCCACCGATGATGTATTTGAGATGTCTTTGATTTAGATATGGCATGAGCTTAGTCGTAGAGTGAGACTAGGGAGTTGGACCATCTCAACCATGATGCGCCTGCATATGTATATAGTTTTGTGTATTCATTAAAGATTTTTATTTAATTTTGAGCATTTTGGTTAGCAAATCAGGGGTGCACTTTACATTCTTGTTGTTATCCAATTCACTTACTTTAGCTTTGTTTCTTTCTTCAGATTTGGGGTCTAGAGCTCCTCCCTAAGTAGAGATTGTTGGTTTTATCTCCCTTGCTTTGGTTGGAGAGTTTCTTTCTATCTCTAGTAGTGAGACCACAGAGTTTAGCTTTTCTTAGATTCATTAAGCTTTTTATTTGTTGTGTAGTGTCTTTTTTGATATGCTTGATTAGGATAGTGTTTAATCTTTGATTTGCTAACCCTAATGACTAACATTTATTTCTTGTGCTTCTCTTTGTGTGTGTAGCAATCAAATAGGTTTTTCTAACTATCCTTCTTTTTGTAGAGGATCATATACATATACATATACATATTATGTATATATCTATATATCTACATATACATATATGACCAAATCCTATATATCATTTGGTTTGATTTTATTATTGGTTGTTTTCACATATGATATTATTATAATACCTAATGTTATATCCTTATTTATTTTTGTTATCCAATTTTCATTTATATGTCGATTGCATTTAATAGGAGTTTTTTTGTTGTTAGCATCTTCATGCTTTGAGTCTAAATTTTAATATCCTAAAGCTTATTCGAGTCTTTTCTAAGGTCCTAGGTCCTTGTTGTTTTGGAAATCTCATTAAAAGGCTCCAAAAGGTTTCAAATGTACCTTATAAATGAAAAGAAGGGCTATATTCATGTGACTTCATGTGACTTCATGAAAGGAAAAGTTTTTTCCAAAAGAAAATACTTTGGAGGGAAGGTCATTCAAGTCTTTAAATGCATGTTCGACATGTGACCAATGATTAACTTGAGTCTCAAGGAGTCAAACTCGGGTTTGACATAACTGGACTTGGGTTTTCATGCAAATACCCTATTAGGGAGAGGGACCAGTAGTTGTGAGGGGTAACTTTGTCAACATGTAGCCATCACATGGAATATCATAAGACCTCCAATTTTTTTAGAAATGTAAAATGGACATTTAACTATCGAAAAATTAAAGTTTGAAGGCGTGACTTTGTTACCAATTTTTTGACTTCAAGAGATAAAAAATAGAATTATTATATACCTCATGTCTTATCATGAATTTAGGAAATTTTAGAGAAAGGATTTATTAAATACCATGAAGGTGTCTATAAGGTTGAGCTTATTTAAAAGGATGAGATTTCACAATGCAAGGTTTGGAGGGAAAATAATTCACTTGAAAAGGCATTTTAATTCAAAAGATGTAAAGACAAATAAAATTCTTTATTTATTTACAAAAGTTTTCTAAAGGCCTCCTTCCACGTGATTATCAAGAAAATCAATTTCATGCATAGCTGAGAGGGAAATAGAAAGCTAAAAGTATAAGATTTCGTGTGATTTTAGGGTTTGCATTCTGTTTCAAATGAAAAGAACCATTTATAGCCAGTTTTTAGAAGTTATGCTAGGGTTCTGTTAGGTCTCAAATCAACAGATTGGATAGGTTCTAAGGAAATGCTAACTCCTATGATCAAACCCTCCAATTTACTTGGCCAACTTATAGAGTGAACCGATTTGGTAACTTTAACTCTCTCACTTTAGGCTCTGAAGGACCTAGGCGGGTATACCTACTCACTAGTTGTTCCTTCAACTAATGCTTTTTATAGCAGATTTAGTGTCTTGATCTAACTTCCCCCTATCTCAGAATGGCATCAGTTCCTAGAATGGAGATATAGCAGATGAGTTCAAGATTGTTGTTGTAGAAGCTATTCGATCTTAGTGCTTGAAATTTATATATACACTATTGCTAATTTACCCTAGAATTCCTACTCAACTACTCCTATTATTCTTTACGTGAAAGTATGAATTGATGGGTTGTGTTTTATAGATGACCAGTGCCTTTCTTTGTTGTTTGGGCTACAAAGTCTTTATATTTCTTTAGGACTTATTGTGTAAACTTATGAGACAATTTTTAAACCCACCCCCTCTCCATGAGTCTGTCAATTGCTGTTTCTTATGAGCTCTACTTCGATGTCTTTATTGTAAATTGCTTGAATGAATTTACCTCTAACCTTAAGAGACCATCCAAGGAAGAAATACGAGGAACAATTACAATTCGCAAGTTAATCTTTTATTCAAATCTACAATATGAAACACAGAGTTTTACTGGAAGAACACAAGTAATCTTATCTCCTTTAGATAATATCACAAGCAACTGCCTGCAGAAAAATGCAGTAATCCGCAACACATATGCAAAGGAAAAATAACTAATTATATTATATATATTTGCCAAATAGTACAATGGTAAGCCTGAGGCTATAATCTACTCCTTTCTCTAAATTTCCTCCATATTACAAAAGCTCCCTCCTTTATATGAGAGTATACATTATCACCAAGCATCGTGGCTTTTCAACATATAACCATCAACTAACACTTTTGTTTCGAACATTACTTTGACTAGGTATTTTCTCCCTTCATCGAAATGCTATATTCGGTCACTGTGGTTGTCTCCTCACCAATACCTATCTAATATCCATTGGGTTTTTATGTCAAAGAAACCTTGGGCTTCGGTGACCTCCTTTATTTTTCCACCGAAATACCTCTACCATCGATATCACTATGCCCCGTCGATGAATGGATCTATTGTCTCACCAAAGCCTTTCTTTATCCTCTCTTGTTGTCTTCCACTAATAAAGTTATATCGGCAAAACAACGCATATCGGAGACATTCCTTTTAGCCTCCTCAAAACCTATTTCCTCATCGATATATATTTGATGTCCATCGGGTTTCATGTAGAAGAAACCTTGGGCTTCAGTAACTTCCTTTATCCTTCCATCGAAACACTTTTTCTATCAACATCACTACACTCCTTCGATGAATGGGTCTATTATTTCATCGAGGCCATCTTTCTTTTGATGATTTGCTTCCACTATCATCTTTCATCGATGAGCTCATTAGTAATCTTCCTCGATAAAGTTGCATCGGTAAAACCACACATATCAGTAACATGCCTTTTAGTATCCTCGAAACTCATATCCTTATCGATATGTTTTATCGATGTAGCTTCCTTTTGTTTGATCGATATCATTCTTTCAATAAGAATGCTTCTTTCGGCAAGTTTCCTTAATGTTGTGCCGATGGTATTATTTCCTTGGAAGCCTTTTCCCGTCGATGAAAATTGTCTTTGCTTTCTTTGATATCCTCTTTCAGTGGAATCATTGCTTTCAATGAGTCCCTTTTAGAGTTCATCAGTGTTACCTTTCCTTTGATACCATTTTTATATCGATGAGACATCACTGGGTCTCATCGATACTATTTGAATTTTGGATATTTCGATAGAATGCTATTAGACTTGTTCGATAACTTATGGGTTATTACGGTATCAATGAAAATGATGATTTTTTCCAAAGATAGATGGCTTCTATGATTTAATCTCTCAAATCAAGATATTTTACTTAATTCAGATTTGATGCTCAACATGTTCCACAAGCTACACCTTCAGTTTATGTCCTAGCATGTCACCGCAAGGAGGAAGGTTTATAAGAAAAGGACTGCATGCAACAGTCAAAGGGTTACTTCAAAGTTTGAATGAGAGGTTTGCCTCTTCGATGAAGGAGTTTCATAAAAATATGAATAGAGCCCATAAGGACATTTACAAAGCACCTCATGCCAACACCATGCAAACCACATGTAGAGTTTAGGCGTGATAGAAGTTAGCATCAAAGCTTCTGGAGAGAAATTGTCATAGTCATAACAGTAGATATCCACATTTGGAGGTAGGGTTTTCAGAACCCTATTTTAGAATTTTTAGTATCTTATTGTTTAAATCATGCATTGGATATCCCTACAGTGATGATTCAAGCAAAAGTCGGGTTAAAGGAGAAATTTGATTATCTATAAAAAATAATATAGTTTCAACTTTGTGTTATGACAACATCTATAAGTTTGTCAATGCTTTCTTGCTCACCATAAGGGTTCCACATATTATTTAAAAGGGTTGATTGTCTAGCTAGATTTTCTTTTTCCTTGAAGTGATCAAATCCCTAGGTCTCTTTTGTTCCCTAGGATAGCTTAGAAAGTACAGTCATGCAAAAGTCATCTAGTGAAATCATCAAGAGTTTTTAATCCCAAAACAAATCTCAATCATAAGTAGAAAAGGTGCAATAGTAGGATTGACACAAACCAGATAAAGATCAAGTACAGGAAGCAGTGAGCAAGGTCTTTTACATATAGGGAAATAAAAGTAATGAATAGTGGCCCAAAATTATTCAAAAGGTGAATAAATAGAGCAAGCTCGAGAGTCAAATTCAAAAGACAAAGACATCATATGATCATTGAGCAGTGATCTAAAATGCAAATTATAGCAGGGTATTGTGACTATAAGATAGAAACCATCCTAGGAGCCTCCAATATATCAAAAGTTGAGAAAGTAGCAAGCTTATTGTACAAAGACAGTGATCACTATAAAGTTGCGTCAAGTTCAAAGCATTGATTTGTGGGAACAAAGGGTTTCATATGGGGATAGAGCAGTCTCATGAAATATCATGACAATCATAATCATAATCTAAAGAGTAGTCAAATATTCAAGATAGATTGGTGATAGTGCAGTCATTCATTAATTGTTTTGGACATCTCAAGCTATGTTTTCCTAATAGATGGTCAAGTATAGAACAACAACACTCAGAAAATACAATCTAGAGAGATTGTAGTCTACAGTAAAGCCAGTAGGCAGTCATACCTAGTACCACATAAAATGATAGTAATCAAGTCTACTGAGTGAAAAAGAGCAGGGTATAAGTTTCTAAAAGGTCTTTTCAAACCTTAACAACAAATAACACATTATTGTTGCAGCATTGTCAAAACTTGACAAGAACAACACCTTATAACCTCAAGAGGCATAGTAGTCATAGGGAAACTCATGTCAAATGTCCAACTCAATACAATAAATAATCTTAGTTTGTAGCCCTATAGCATCATAATGCAGTCCTTAACCAAGTATGCATACAAGAAACATCTAGTTCTATTAAGGCACAAGCATCAAAGTCAGAGGTTATGACAACTAGTCAAAAACATCAAGTACAAAAAGGTTAGTCTCAGTCACTAGAACACAATTTGCAACATGCATTAGGAGTTGTCCTCCCTACAAATAGTGCAACATTAAAAAGGTATTATCAAAGTTAAAACAACAACTCAAAGAGGAAGCTTACAAAGATAGGACAAAGCTAGGTACAGTCATAAGTCAAGGCAAATACATAGTTGAAACTCAGTCCAAAATAGTGAAGAAGTGCAACAAATGACGTGAGAAGTCTAAAGAAGTATTATAGAAATCATGAGTCAAGGATTAATGAAGAGATTTTTTGCATCCATGATACAATCCTTAAAAGTATCCATGATACAATCTCAAACACACTTTTTACCGTTCTCTTGGTGATTGTGCCCAATTGTGTATGTCTTGCTTATGTATGAAAATGGCATTTTGTAGCTTTCCACAGATGATGTATTTGAGATGTCTTTGATTTAGATATGGCATGAGCTTAGTCGTAGAGTGAGACTAGGGAGTTGGACCATCTCAACCATGGTGTGCCTGCATATGTATATAGTTTTGTGTATTCATTAAAGATTTTCATTTAATTTTAATCAACTAAAGAGCAATATTCATGACTTACAAGTAATAAAAAAACTTACAAGGATGAGGTATATTCATTACTTACAAGTAATAAAAAAACTTACAAGGATGAGGCATATTCATAACTTTTTCAATCCTACCTTGGATATCAACACTAGAAGCAACTCATATTGTTCATGTTGGCTCTATTGGACCCTACAATTAAGATTCAATATACATTATTCAATAAGATTAACTATGCAACATAATGAAATATTGAAAAGTGTGTTATCTTGTTGAGCTTCGCTTGGTTTCAAGAATAGTTTAATATTATCTACTTAACAGGGCCAACCACATGAAGGTGGAAGCTCATTTGGCCCCTCCCCCCCCTAACATCACTCTAAATTCCCCATTAACATCTTATAACATTCATTCATTCATTCTTTCTATCATTAATAAAATATAGCATTCATTCATTAATATCACATAACGTTCATTAACACATAACATTGATTAACATTAATTAACACGCAACATTCATCAATATTAATTAACACTTATCATCCATAACCATTAATTAGAACATAATTACATTCACTAACACATAAAAATCGGTCATTATCAAATAAGATAGATTACAATCATTTATTTCTTTGTTTTTTCTTTGAAGATATGAAAAGACTAAGTGGAACATCGGTTTCTTCATCATTTCCCCCCTCTGCAGATGTTCCACCAACTGCTCGTGATCTCGATGTATGCCTAGTTGTATATTGAGGATGAGGACACTGAAGTGAAGGGGGGTCCTCTGCAATAACAAAGAAATGGGTTAAATTCAAAAAAATAAATTATTATTGTTACAAGTATTTCATTAATTTAGAGAACATAATTGTTGTGCTCTTTACCTGATGGGGCCACATCATTTTGTGTAGCCTCAACCTCAACATGTTGAACACCCTCTAGATCATCTAGAGTTGAAATACTAAAGGTTACATTAATGCTGAACACCAATTGCAATTATATTTGTTTAAAGAAATAACAGTGGTTCTCTTTACCTGAGTGGGGAACATCATGTTCTTGATGTTGTGTACCCAGATCATGCTCCACTTGGTCACCACCGACTACATGCTCTAAAATAGTAACAAAAAAGGTTACATTAATTACTACTCTAACTACAAATTAAGATGTTGAATTTTATTAATGGCTAAATAAATAAATTTGAATAGCAAATGAATACCTCCACTACTAGGATGCACATCCAGACCTTCATGTGCAGGTGGTGTTTCACAATTAGCAGGCTGCATTCCAATGACATGCACATTGTTATCATTGCTTGCTTATTTAAAACAAATATAGTCACTTTATGTTGGAACTCAACATCAATTAGATTATTGGTAAAGTATTCAATTTGAAACAACTTCCATTCAACATATTTACCTATGTGATAGATGCACTCAAATGTTGTGTATGCCCACTCAATTCTTGTAGCTGATCAGCCACGGCTGAATAGCCTTGTTGGTAGGCAATTCTGTTGTCATCTTTTGTGGGTGCTCTATTGAATTCAAAACCCTACATTTTTGCTTGGTATCGTGAATTTTGCTTGCATTGTTTGATAAAAAGAAAACGTTTGCAATTTATTAATATTTTGATGCAATATTTCATTTACATGAGATACTTACAATTCGTGCAACAAGTTTCATGTAACCACCAGAGCTGAGATTGTGTTTCCCGTGCTTTTCTTGCCTTGCCTTGGTTGCCTTTGACGTGTCACTCAGCCTATAAAAAGTTTGAAATATGTTAGATTATATAAATATAAAGAGTAATTAATTAGTACATAATTACATTCTTAATAGTATCCTATATCTTCTTCTGGCGTCTAGCGGTGTATTTCCTTTTTTCCTTTCAATTCTCTCCTTGGCATCCAAAATCGGGTCCTTCCACTCCCTCTCTGGAATCATGGGGGGACACTCGTACTTTAGGTTCCTCTCCAAATGGGCCCTGTATTGGTCCCTCACATACTTTAGATATGTGTTAGCTTTTTCAAGGAGCTTGGTTTTGTCAATGGTGTCATTTCCAAACCATTCAACCATTTGGTTTGTCAATTCATCTTTTAACCTTTTTTCTTGGTCATTCCACCCTTTAAAGCAAAAACAAACCTGTTAGATTCAGAAATGAACTAAAGCTACATTTATTACACTTCAAGAAATGGATCAAAGGAAAACTATTCTAGCAATGATATGAAATCAAAAGTGGATTAGGGTTAGTTCACATATGATGTACCACCTTTTATGTATGGTGGGCCCAAATATTTGCAATGCAATGTCACTAAGATGTTTATAGAAAATATCATTGCCTGCAAAAAATTCATGGGATCATTAGTCCAAAATGAGTGATCATAAAGTAAATTACAATTAGAGTATATATAATAATAATTTTAAAGTACCTGGAACCTTTTGTATCTTTAAGGGAATCATTTCTTCATCGCTCACCACCAATGTGGCTTGCAATGTTCCCGTACTAGCAATACGAGAAGATCCAGGAGATGATGGTATGTTATTAGCAGTAGTCACCTCTAGCACATCCTCATGTGAATCTCCTCCTGCAAAAAATGAATCCACTATGAAATGGCATTAGAGTTCAAGAAAGAACGCTTGAAGGGAAATAAACACATGACAAAAGATGGCACAAAAGAGGGATCTACCAATAGTGGGCGGGCCAATATGATGTGCACTAGAGGATGTTTGCATGCTATGTGTTGCCGATATTGCAGTCGGCAATACAGGTGAGGGTAACCTCTGATGAGGCGGCGGCAACATTTGCATAGTAACATTGACAACACCTAAAGAATAATACATTAAATATATGAAAAGTGCAAGAATTGTAAACAAGGATGAACCTTTATTTTGAAAATTGATAGTATCAAGTATGATGTATTTTGGGTACTCAGAGTGATAAGCCAAGCAAGTGATAATACAAGAAAATCGTCATCACCTAAAGATCCTGCAACACGCTGATCGTGGGAACGACTTTGATGAGGGTGGATAAATTGTTGTAAAAACAATATGTACATATTTTAATTAATGACATAAAAGAGAATAAAATATAAACCATTATTGAACTTTTGTTATAATTAAAGTTTTCATTACTGCTTAGTTGCAAGTTTTCTGTTGTCCGAAGCAATAATTCCACCCTCTCTTGTATCTCATTAGTGATAGGATGCATGGCTACCAAAGCAACAATCTCTTTTCTAATTTTTATAAGAGTCATTTAAAATAATTTCATAAGGTGTGTGGGATCTTCAGGGTCATCATCGCTTAACCCTAATGATTCCACATCCCTAGAAAGGTGCTCAGGTACTGCAACTCCCTTTCCTTTTCCCCGAACATCCGTCTGTGTCAAGAATATCATTAACAATTACAAAATTAGTATAAATCACTAAAAAAAAGAACATAATAATGTAATAGTTTGCTTCTATCTAATTTGTACAATTACAATGAGGTTTACCTGCTCGGTAGAAGTGTCACAAACTACATCTCTATTTGCGATATGTGATGGATCCATGTCGGGCTGTGACAAAGAAAAAATATAAAAAACGTTAGCGAAATTAAACCAATAGACTTAGCAAAAAAACTTCATAATAAAATGGTATATTGGATTCATTAATTGGAGGTTGGTTAATTTAAATGGTATATAGTATGTACCACCCCCATGATATTAACTTTGTTTGTATCTATATGATTCAAAATGTAATTGATTAGAAGCTCTTCACCTGCACTTATTGATTTTATCGCACATACAAATACATGATTTCCCTCGCGCGCCTCAAATATGCAATTGGGTTGTTTATTAGTTGACCCAAGTCGCGTAATATTTATAAAACCTGCAATATTCCCTGTTGCTTTTGGTTGACCATCAATGTATGTATACAACCACTCATTTACTTCGATCATTATCTTTTTGTTGTATATAATTTGCTGATAGTGCATACCTACACATACTTTTTTTATATTTAACAGTCTGCATCCAATGATTGTAATTGTAACAAGGTCCAACAAACTCCATCAATTCTGCAACTCTATTATAACAGACCTTTATGCCATCCATGGAAAATAAGCCTAAACCATGTAACGACGAAGGTGCTATGCGATATATCCTATCGTTAACACAAAAATCAATGTTTATTGGAGGAAGTTCCTTGGGCACCCATTGTTTCTGTAGATGTTTGTACCTCTGTGGCACCTCAATGTCGCCTTTGGTCTCATCATCATAAGAACATGACCCCCCTTGAGAAAGGAAAAATTTCATCCGTTTATTGAATTTTCTTCTAATCTTTTGACCTCTTGTTGATCTCCCTATTGTAGACCTACTACATGTGTCACTTTCATTTTCTATTATAGCATTTTCCTCACTCGACGAAGACATATCTGACAAATACCTATTTGGGGGTACCTGCACTCCATAAAATGAGAGAGTTAATTGGTAATGAGAGAGAAATTTTGCAAATGAGGGTAATGTTGATGAAGAAGTCAGCCCTAAAGTTGATTTTGGGATGAAAATTGGAATAAGTCCAACCGAGGCCTCAAGTGTTGATAACTGTATTAGATTTTCTGCTAATGTCAAGGTTTGAAAAACTGAGGAAGCTTGTTTTCCAAGTAATTTAAAAAAATAAATTGTTTCTATAGGGTGTATTGACTAGTTATATATGTCCATCCATGAGACTGTGCAGGATCCTCGTCAAAGGGGTTCAGGGTCCTGTACAATGTAATTCAATTATCTTATGTTAGCTAAAAATTACATAGTACACAACATGAACAACATGAACTTTGTAGACAAAAAGAGTATTAAATAATAAAAAGATGTTGTCATTAAAATCATTGTAAATTTTTTAATTCCTTACCTTTACTTTATGTAGACTATGCAGGATCCTCAACTAAATGGTTGATGATGTCTGTAGTCAATGACCTGTTCCCACCAAGGGTGACAACATCACACAGGGACTATACCTGAAATCAACACCATCAATTGAGCATCATAAGCATTACTACATTTGTAAGTTGATAAATAATAAATACATATGTATCATAAGCATCAGGAGCATCACATGATGTGTCATCATATATGTAATTGAGCATCACAATTAGCATCACATATCATGTGTCATCATAAACATGTAATCCATCACATATGTATCATAAATCACCATCCATCACATAGGTAATAAACAATCCACATTCTATAAATAAACACAAAGTTCAAAAAATGTCACATGCATCATCATAAACATGTGATCCATCACATATGTATTTTAAATCAACATCCATCACATAGCTAATAAACAATCCAATTTCCATAAATAAACACAGTTTAAAAATTGTCACATAAATAGTCACTCTCCCTATCTCCATCTCCATATTAAAAGGTGCATCATGAATTAATTATGTAATGACATTAGAATTCAAAACATAATGAATTAATTATGTAAAAAAAATTATATCAAGAAGTCAATATTAAATAGATAATATACTAATCGCATACCTCATACATTTCATTCTTCATCATCATGAACGTCAAGGTCATCATCGCCAACATCATCATCATCATCATCATCATCATCATCATCATCATCATCATCATCATCATCATCATCATCATCATCATCATCATCATCATCATCGTCGTCGTCGTCGTCGTCATCATCGTCATCGTCATTGTCATCGTCGTTGTCATCGTCATCATCAACATCTTTGCCATCATCGTCACCATCATCACCACCATCATCTTCGCCATCATTGTCACCATCATTACCACCATCACCATCACCATCACCATCACCATCACCATCACCATCACCATCAGCATCACCATCACCATCATCATCATCATCTTCTTCTTGTTCTTCCTCATCGTCATTGAGAAACGGTCGATCGTGATCATCATCCACTTCATCTTCTACTTCTTCGGTATCTTCTTCTTCCATCACATTATACTTTATCGGCCTTCCTCTTGGATCATGTCTAACAACAAATGACCAACCCGGTTTATGTGGAACCTCTGAGTAAAATACTTGCTCACATTGGCTTGGAAGAACATAGGGCTCATCCCCAACTGGTTCAAATGACCTTGTATTTAGCATTATAAAACCATTATCATGTTCAATAATAGTTTTATTAGGATCATTTTTATTCAATCGTAGCCTGTACCATTTGACGATAAACAAAACTAATTTGAAGGAATTAAAGTCACACTCAAGTATATCATCCAAAATGCCATAGTATCGATTTTGAGACTTTTGAGGATGAATGTCATTTCTCGATGATATATTTGTCACCTCAAAGACTACAGTGATGCCAGAATCACAAGTTTTCTTCATGTCATCCAACTTTTTTATACGAAATTTATGACCATTGCAGCACATAGCTTTGTGGTGTTTGACCTGCGATATGTCAAACATGTAAAATTTATTGCATTATGAGTTGATAAATATATGGGTGATTAATAAATTTATACGTACCTGTTTATCTCTTAAACCATATGCTAAATAAATTTCCCTTTGTGTAACATTGGAATCTCCATTACGATGTGCTTCTTTAACCAATGAAGCCACATCTTCCCATGTTAACATGCATCCAAAATGTTGACAACGTTCAATCCATATCGTCATACAATCAAGATTGTTTGCAATATACAAATGTAGTGCATCCCACTCTCGACCAACTATACAAAAAATAAATAGACATCTTACAATCAATTTATTTTGAAGATTAAGAATTAATTAACTACAATAACATCTTATAATTACCTCTCACTTTCCTCAATCTACCTTTCCCCGTCAAGTACTCCCCTTCAAATTTGTTAATGGTGTTGGGATCCCAAATGTGATGCACGTGGATCTTTGCTGCAAACTTAGGAAGATATTCAGAAATGTACACCATAGACTGGTATACCATATATCCCTCCACCATAGAACCCTTAGGATGTGCTCTTTGTCGAACCAAAGCCTTCAAAAATTTCAAGTGCCTCTCAACCATCCACATTGACCTAGTGTGTACAGGTCCACACAATTCAATCTCCTCAACTTGGTGTATAAGGTAGTGTTCTTATGCATTGAAAAAAGCTGGAGGTAGACACTTTTGCATTTCACACATTAAATGAGGAATTTTTCTCTTCCAATATTTTATATTGTCTTTATGGATTTCTTTACATGACAACCACCTACAAGGTATTCAAGACGCAAAAAAATATATTACATAACAAGTAAAACAAATCACAAATATAATATCTATACAACAAACTAAACAAATATCACTACTTACCTCATGTATTTTCCAAGATCATATATGACTTGCTTGACATTATTGTTGAAGTCGTCTAGGAGAGATAGAGGTAGAACGTATTGCAACAATTATAAAATTATCTTTTCATTTTTTTGTAACATAATGAAAAGTACACGTACGGGCAGTACTTAAATGCATACTAAAAACACAAGAACATGAATTACCTTAATGAAGATATGCCAATCATGCATTTTCATCCCTGGCCCAAATTCACTTTTCTTTGATATGAGATTGTTTATGTTCGCAGCAAGTTCTGTGGGAGATCGAATTTTTCGTATGACTTCTTTTATAGCATTGCTTTGCTGGTCCGTTAATAACCAATGAAGCTCACTTATATTAATTTGGTCTCCATGGCTATTTGATTGAATGACATTTATCATTGCATGATTGGAATCCTGAATGTCACTACATATTTTGAATAATTTTTTCTTTGTCACGCCTTCCATCCAATATTTTCCATACTATCTCTGTTATATTCTTTCCAATATGCATACTATCAAACAAATGAACAATTTGTAACAGCTCGTAGTAGGGCAACCTACTAAATTGTTGGGGATAACTTTTTAGTCCCTTAGGAAGATGGTCATTTATGCCTTCACGACCTTCATGATCATCAATCACATCATCAGTAAACAAAAAAAAATAGAAAAGATGTTTTATGACAAACTAATAGATGGAATGGCATTACCTTGGCGATTAATTCTATTATATTCCAACTTCCACAGGTGAGGTGTCATTCTTCGTAGCTTTGATGTATTCTCTTCTTTCCCATTGAAAAGATGTTTTTTAGTATTTCGATACGTATGATTTTTGTGGAGAAAGTGCCTATACTCATCAAACACCTGCTTTCCTAAACTTTTTGAATGACGAGATTTCATCTTTGGACAACAAATAGGACATGCAAATTTTCCCTTTGTTTGAAGACCTACAAGATCATGTATAATTGGATTAAATATGATAATTTTTTGAATTATAATGTTCATGCACAACTTAAACACTATAACATACCACAAAAATGTGTTAGCCCCGGGGCATCGTGTATTGTCCATAGAAGCATCGCATGGAATTGAAATTGTCTTTGTCCTATTGGTCTAGAGACGTCATACATAGTGACACCATTCCATAACTCCAGCAACTCATCGATAAAAGGCTCGATATATACATTCATATCTTTAACTTGGTACTTACCTAATCGAATGAACAAAAACATCACATAATTATTATGACCATTTTACTGCAATATTTATAATTAAATTTAGACGACTATATTTAAATGATAAAATACCTGGAACAATCATTGCCAAAATTATGTGCTCCCTCTTTATTGACATCCATGGAGGAATGTTATTGTTGATAACAAAAATAGGCCACACTGAGTAAACAGATCTCATCTTTCCAAATGGATTGACACCGTCTGCTGCCAATAAAAGCCTGAGATTACGAGGTTCTTCTTTAAAGTGTGGCCACTTTTCCTCTATGTCCATAAATGTTGAACCATCCTTAGGCATTTGAATAATGTCATCTCGAATTCTATTGCGTGCATGGTAATCCATAAATTGTGCCAAGCTAGTGCACTTGAATAATCGTTGCATACGTGGAATAATGGGAATATAGCGAAGAACCTTGCGAGGAACCCTTTTTGTTATTTGATTTGTTCGACATCTACTGATATGACATTTAGGGCATTCATTTTGAAATTCATGTTGTTTGTGATATATAATATGATCATTGGGACAAGCATCTATTGCTTGATACTCCATTCCAATATCTTTCATAACGGCAGATAATTCTCGGTATGAGCGAGGTAGAATATTTGATGGTGGTAACAAAAACTCACCTATCAATCTACAACAAAAAAATATAATTTATTATAATAAAGAATATTAATGGTACAACATGATTCACAGTTTATTATGGCATATATGACATACATTAACATACGTGACATTGTTATGCTGGATAAACCATTCATAACCTTCAAGCTCACCAACAACAATACAACAGAGAGAAGAGTTGCCTGCGAGCCTTCGTAAAGGGCCTCAGATGCCTTCTCAAGTAGAGGGACATCATGAACAACATCAAGGTCATCTTCATCATCATGATCAATTACGCGAGTACTAAATGAGTCATGGATCAATGTATTTGTACCATCATCTTCAATTGTGTTTTCTAGCTCATGATTGTCATCTTCCATGGGATCATTATCTTCAACTTCGATATTCACACCTCCATATTCGTCCACTTCAAAAACCATATCCTTAGGGTTGTGTTGATCCATACCATATGCTCCGGGGTGCTCGACCTATATAAAATTGATAAACATAAATAAACTGTGATCATGATCTCATCATCATGTGATTTATTATGTATATAAATTGTCAAAACGATATAATGAAAAACTTACCAATGGATGATAATCATGTCCACCTTCAATGTGACCATATAGTCTACAATGTTTCTTCATTTTTTTTATTATAATTCTTCTAGTCTTTAACCCCTTACAAATTTTGCACGGACAATAACATTTTCCATCACCTTTTCTTTTCAAGTTAGACCACAATCTAGCAATTGTCTCCTTATTTTGTTGTTCATTGATATTGTCTGACATGGTCTTTCTTCATAGGGAAGAAAATAGAAATTATCATCATTGAAAAAAGCATCTTATTG
This sequence comes from Cryptomeria japonica, assembly GCF_030272615.1. Taxonomy (NCBI): domain Eukaryota; kingdom Viridiplantae; phylum Streptophyta; class Pinopsida; order Cupressales; family Cupressaceae; genus Cryptomeria; species Cryptomeria japonica. The sequence goes on from NC_081405.1 coordinate 166,065,040, forward strand.
AATTTAGATTTCTAGTTTTCTTATGGTACATCACACAACATGGAAAACAAGAAATACTCAATAAATAACAAGATTCATTGATCTAGTATTATCACAATCTGCACTTGGCCTTCAATATTTTCTCCTCCTAACACTGTTTATCCATTACCTGTCAATTACAGAACTCTAAAACCCATGGCTATTAAAATACATAAGACAATATTGTAGCATCTTATAATCATCTGTTATAAAACCAAAGAACTTGGGAGTGATTCTTTTGTTTGTCACAGTCCAGGAAAACGGTGTCTACTAGAGCCTTGAATAACTGACTAGAAAGATTTTTAATTCCTTTTCTTTTTCCTTCTGATTTTTTCACTGTCACTTCCATCCTCCAAGTCAGATGCCCTCACCATTTTCTTTCTTCTTGTTTTTTCATACTCATTGTCATGCTTTGAATTATTTTTCTTTCTTGGTGACTCCTTGCTGCTCTCACTATCAATTTCACTCTCAGAATCTGAGTCTCATGTATCAGAATCTGACGAACCTGATGAACTAGAAGAATCATCATTAGAGGTAGATTCATCTGACTTAGGAATAGACTTTTGTTTCTGCATTACAAGCCTTGGCATATTCTTCAAATACTCACACAAACTCTTAGTGATACCACCAAGACCAATATAAGTAAAGAAATTGATAGCAAACCGTGAATTTTTGGGATTGTCCTTTGGAGAAATTGAATCAAAAGACTCCTGCATTGTTGGATCGTTCAACCTTTCATTAAGAAACAATATACCAAGTTGCTCTGCCAGCTCCTGCAAGAGAATCTTTATAAAAATACGAGAAGAGGAAGTAGTATATTCCTCTGTCAGACATATATAAGAAAGACAATGCCATGGAACAACATCTGTGCCAAGTAAGTGGGCAAAAAACTTTGCAACATTATGAAGTTTATTTGTTTCCAGTCTGTGTATCATAGAATATTGTTGTACAAAACACTTATCAAAAAATTCCTCATAAATTTTATTGATCATATAGAATCTTTCCCCAAGAAGACCATAATAATGAAGGTATGTTCTCTCTTGACTGGGTTCAAGCTTGATCTTTAGTAGCTTATGACCAGCTTCCTCAAAATCAACACTTGACATGATTGTCAAATAAATTTTACGTCTTAAATTGACCAAGTTTGTCTCTGTCTCATCCTATATTCTCAGTGCTTCCTCACCTTCCTCTTCATCATCATCATCATCATCATCATCATCATCATCATCATCATCATCTAAATCATCACCTGAATCAGTATGCCCTTCTGCTTCACCTGAAGAAGCATCTCCAAGGATATCTTTCTTCAGTTTTTCATAGGTTGCCTCATGCTCTAAGAAATCAGGATCTGGCTTGAAAACATCCAAACTAGCTTCTTGATCAAGTTCATCTTCTAGGAAAACTTCATGTGTTAACTGATCTGGATGCATAGTTGGATGACCCTCGAACTTAGCTTTGTGAATTGCAAAAAGGCCTTCAATTAAAAACTGTACTCGTTTATCAATTTCCCCCTAATGGAGAATACCTCTAAATCTTTCAAAAATCCCATAGAGACCTTTGGTTGAAAGGTCTTGCAACAAAGAACCACATTCTTTCACGAACCCAACAGCAACCTCTACACTGTCGTCTATGGGGTTCTCTAGTAAAAGGGTGAGAAGTTCCAAGGCAATGATCTCATGTGAAACTTGTTGATTCACTAAATGAGTTATGAATTTGGTTGCTGCTATCAACATTTGCTTGCCATTGCATTTGTATACCCTCTTAAGCTGCAAAATAATTCTTCGCAAAAGCAGATTGCCAGCTTCAGGAAATTTTGTATTTACCACAGCAAACAACGCAACAAAAACATCTGTAAATCCAGGGGATGCCATATGGGATTTCATACAAGACCTACAAAATAGACCCCTCCCATGGATGAGATTCTCTGCAAACAACTCTGGAATGATGTTCTTGATGTTAGATGCATTTACCTTGTTTACTAACCCATTGATACTCTTTCGAAGGGCATCCCATGTCATGCGCTGGTATTCCACACTGCTCTTGTCTTCCACATCTTTCATCATTCTGAGATGGAGCAAGCACAACTCCAGAAGTTTTCACTTTCACTGCTTCTCTATCCCTCTTGTTTCCAGAAGCCCCTTTACCACTTAATTCATGCTTATTTCTGTACATAAACCCATCAGGAAGCATGAGTTTTTCCATATAAGCTTGCCCAAATACTTTACAGTTATTTTTCATCAAGATTCCCTCAGGAGCTGGCAGATCCTGCTTCCATACTTTAATTTTGTTTTCTCAAAGGACAATCCTAAAAATCCATGCATTGCAAACAAATTTTTACACCTTTGTTGGTTGTGGTGGCGTAACAGAGAGTTTACATTAATAAATGAAGAACATGCCAATGCTTTTAATGCAACAGTAGAAGTCTATCTCTTATTCAGTATCTATAGTGAAACCCCCATGATCTTTTGTTGGAGTAGAATTTGTTATATTCTAGAAAGGGTCTTGTCCTTTGTTGATGGGATATTCATCTACCTCAAGAAATAACTGTTCTTTTCTCCAACAAGAAGTGGAACTAAATGAAGATCTAGCACCATGAAATGAATCCTCAAAAGGATTACTATAGTTAGTTTTGGTAGATAATGATCTGGGTAAAATACTAATGTGGCTTTAGGAAACATTATATACTATCTTAGCATACTCTAACAACTTTGGTGCAACATGCTACATCCAATTAAGTCTCCATTGATATCTCTATTATGTTTATGGATTGGGATTCAATGTACTCTTTTTATACAAATTTTTACTTTCAACTGAGGAGGTTTGTATGTACTTACTTGTCTTTTGATTGTATCCCTATTTCAAGAATTTCTTCTATCAACAAATCATTTGTTGTAATTTGTACAAGTGGAAGCTTGAACATGCCTTCCATGCTAGCCTTGTTGATACGTTGAACACCATCTTGTGCAACAAATCTTTAGAACTCCACTATTTCATTGAAGAGTGATTAGTAGGGACAATCTAGGACACTTACAGAGGTTTTGCAAGAGAGATAAATAGACCTAAATATTATGGCTTAATAATGATCAATAGGTAAACAGATAAGAAACTCTCAATATCAAAATGACTTTCTCAATTATCTTTACTAGAAATGGATAGATCTGCTAATAAGGGCTTTATGACTGTATGTCAACTTTAGACTCAATCCAAGAAGAGCTAGAACTAATATGTGATATCTAGATTTATGATCTCTATAATATAACAATCCCATAATAATGTTTCCACGCATCTATACCACAACACAAACATCATGCTAGTGTTCAGCCATAGCAATTGATATCCTAATTATAGAATGTGAAATATGCACATAACTATGAATGGACAAGAATTGAATTCATTGTAGATAGTTTTGAATATCAAATTCACTTATTTGTGTGTATTTAGTAACTCATCTACTTGTGGCCAACCATTTATCTCTTTCATAAATTAAACACTTATTAATAACATTAAATGGCTAAGTAATTATGTTTTAGTTGAAATTGAAAATAAAATATTTTATTTTAGGACAGCTCACACTATTCCCTATCATATTTTAGACTCTCGGTTTTGTTAGTAGTGGTTTGATGTCTTTGGAGCTGATCATTGCATTTCTTTAGTTACGTTTGCCAGTGTACTCCCAGCCTGTGCCAAAATGGGAGCTTTGGAACAAGGTATGGACATCCATCAAAGCATAAAAGATAGAGGAATTTTGTCAGATGTAGTTGCAACTGCTCTGTTAGCATGTATGCAAAATGTGGAAGCATAGACAAGGCACAGGGAACTGTTTGATGGATTGCCTCAAAGAAATGGGGTTTCCTGGACTGCAATGATTTTCGGATATGCACAAAATGGATTTGTTGAGAAGGATTTAGAAACTTTCAAGCAAATGCAATCAGTAGGTGTAAAGCCAAATTCCACGACCATTGCTACTATCCTCCTTGCCTATGCCAAAATGGGAGATTTGGAATAGGGTATGGACATTCATCAAAGCATAAAGGATAGAGGAATTTTGTTAGATGTTGTAGTTGCAACTGCCCTGGTAGACATGTATGCAAAATGTGGAAGCATAGACAAGGCACGTGAACTGTTTGATAGAATGCCTGAAAGAAATGTTGTCTCGTGGACTGCAACAATTGCTGGATATGCACAAAATGCATTTGTCAAAAAGGCTTTAGACACTTTCAAGAAAATGAAGTTGGAAGGCATACAACCAAATTCCACAACCTTTGCCAGCATCCTCCCTGCCTGTGCAAAAATGGAAGCTTTGGAACAGGGTATGGACATCCATCAAAGCATAACGAATAGAAGAATTTTGTTAGGTGTTGTACTTGCAAATGCCCTTCTTGACATGAATGCAAAATGTGGAAACATGGACAAGGCTCGTGAATTGTTTGATACGATGCCGCAAAGAGATGTGATCTCATGTGAACAATCAACATGTGCATATATGGGAGGAAGGGATTGCTGCTACAAAATTGAACGCTCACTCCTCAATCACAGTTCTATGGTTTTACAAGATTAATCTAGGGCAATTAACCACCACATGTATATTTTTTGCAACATGAAATTAAAAACTAGGGCAATTTGAATCTACCTCCTACGCGGGATTGCAAGCAATGCCACAAATGCCTTCAACGCAAGTTTGATGTTCTTGGGGGTTGAAGTCGCCACGGACACCTATGCGGGATTGCAATTCACAAATGAATTCCCCTCTTCTTCTTTTTTAAGTAATGGTCGTTGTCATCGGAATTACGATGAACTCGGCCACTTTTTTGAAAAAAAGAAAATTATCATTGCTAATGCCTTCTTCATCGAAACCAAATGAGAAATTGTCATTGGAATTACGATGAATGCAGGCATTTTTTCAAAAAAAAATCAAATTTGGCCACAATATACCTTCTCGGTCGGAAACCTCAGTCATAAATCTAGTCCAAATGTATTAGTGGGAGATAGACACCCAATATCTAGAGGTTTAATGGAAAGAAAAATGACAAGAGAGAATCAATATGATAAGGATAAATTATATTCTTACCGAGAATTTAATGGAATAGATGAAATTACATAGGAGACCCCTTGGTTATATAGGCCAAGGTGAAACATATAAGTACATAATATTTGGAAAAGTGTCATAATATTATGAAATGAGACATAAAGTGATAACTTATCACCCACCTAAGGTGGAAAAGTGATAGTGTGATACATCTAGTAAAGGTGGGTCACCCACCTAAGGTGGAACAATGAGAACATGATAAAACCATGAAAGGTGGAGACACCATATAAAGTGGAAAGTGATAACATGATACCACCACCTAAATTTAGAATGCTCATATATGGTCCCTAAGTAAGCTTGAGTGATCTATAATTAGAACATAAGACAAGGAACAACAACTTAATAAGACCAGCACTTTTAAATATGTATTATAATGATAACTTACACTAAGAAAATTAACATGTAATAAATGGATAACAAATATATACCTTATATTATTAATATAGAAGAATCAAACTATTCATTCATATACTCACAATACCCTTACCATTAAATCTCCATCTTCAAGGATTTCCAAGATGGATAAATCAAAACTACATTATTTGATATCTTTATCATTTTTCTTAATAATCATTTAGTTACAATAAGAGGTCCACTAAGAAAATTGTATATGGAATCTTTTCAATTATTTTTAATACACTCTTAAAGCACCATAGGAATAATGAACTTTAGATTTTCTTTATTTCTTAATCCTTATGAAGAGTATAAGAATCACATTCAACAAATCTTATCAAGGCATGGTTTCATTCTATTTTAAGAGTACAAGTACAACATTGACACCCATATGGTCGCATCTTAAAATCGAGTAATAAATCCATATGCACCCTAATGGATAACATGTTATAGGATTATTAAATTTTATCAAAGATCTAGAGTATCATGAGTTTACATGGCATAATTTGTTATAGTCTAAAAGAGAAATCTTTTTAATCTTAGAGTTCATGACAACCCTAGATAGGTTATCCAAGAGCTCATCCTACCTATCCTCTTATTACGACATGTCAAGGTCACAATTAATGATATAACTATGTAGTATTGTAAATTGTATACTGACAGAATTTTATACTCACTTAGGCCTCACTTTAGCATTTCAGTCTTCCATGCTCTAATTGCGCATAATTCTATTTACACAAGCACTAAACTAGTGATCGTCATTTTTTCACCTTGTTGTCTGAACCTTTGATCAACCATGACGGATTGGACAAAGGTGCCCAAGTGCCCTTGTCCAGGCCAAAAAGACCCAATTTTGGGCCCTTCAACGGTAAAAAAATATGGGTGAGAATTCCCTCTACATGTTGGCTTAATTCGTACTTTCAAACACATTTCATGAGGTGAAGTATAAAAGCAGGCCTTAACCCCTCATTTGAAACACCTTTCAATGATATCTCTCAATTTTGAATTTAGTTCTTATCAAACAATTTCAAGTGAGCAAGCAATCCAGCATCATGAAGGCAATGAAGGAGAGGTAAAGTATTTATATTCCAAGCATTCAAGATGCCATCCATGATCAAGCTCTAATGAAGATACCTATTCATTCCTACATGACATCATCAACCTTTTCATGTAGACTTCAAGGTAAGATTCATCAAAGTATAACATTCCAATTTAGCATTTCAATTTCAGTCTAGTCTTTTTCCTTTCAAGGAACATTTTCTTTTCAAGTTAAATTCAATTATATGGTTCATTTTAAACCAAGGGTTTGACCTAGGCAAACCCTTATCAACCAAACAACAAGTTTCCTTTTTTATGTGTAGGTGATAGATTCAAGAGGAAACAAACATAGATTTACAAAGACCAGACATAGGTTCATAAAACCAACTTTTGAAGAAGCATAAATTGAAGGACATGATCATTCAAGCATCATGGTTCAACACTTTTATGATGGAATTTCAAATAAACACTCAGAACAACATCATGATCCTAAGAATACATTTGTTGTATGCATTCAACCTTTAGAACAAGGTCACCCAAGCACCATTATCCTACACTTTTGACTCCAAATTTTAGACACGGGTTCCTCTATGCTTCTTGTTTCCACATCTATACATTGTGTCTCCATATCTTATCTGAGATTGTCTATATATGCTTATTATTATCAATTTCACATCTTTAACCTTAGATCTTGCATTTAGTTTACATCATTTTTTATAGCTCATTTTCAGCTCAATCAATGAGAATTGAATCTACCTTGTGCTTAGTCATTTTCAATAAAATTTGAGATTGAACCAATTGAATTCACCTTGTGCTTAGTCCTTTTCAATAAAATTTGAGATTGAGCCAATAGAATTCACCCTTCTCATTAATGTAGCCATTGGAAATAGGTCTTATTCCTAATTTGCATGCATAAACTTGTGAATCCTATTTCCACCCCTTTACAAACTAAAAGGAGTATACTAAGTTATACCTCTTGCATTCCTAGAAACAACATACGAGCTCCTACCTTTTCGTAATCATGTCTTAAAGTATCTACACTTTTAGAAAGTCACTTAGACTTTCAATTAATTCTTATACCAACCCAATTTCTAAATGTTTACTAACAATTTCCCTTTAATGATATTAAGAAATTAAAAGTTATTCTTTAATTTATTTATATAAAAGAACCTAAAATATATCAACACAAATGATTAATTATGCCACATATAAAAAATATAAGTATTGAAAATCATACCATTCTTTCCTATAAATGTTGAGTTCTATATTTTATCCTAGAAAGACTTAGCATTCTTGACTATGTTTATATAGGATACCTATATAGGATACCAAGCAAGATCATTTTGGAAGATTTTACATAAATAGTAGTATATTGGATTTCAAATATTAACTGTAAGCATATAGCATCTTAAATATGAAAGATAATCAGGTCGATCTGCAATTGATTTGTGGATTATCCAACAAGATAGACCCATACTATAATTTAACATAGAGCTTAAAGAGTTAAGTCAACGTACCAGCGTTAAGGTCAACACAACGAAATTAAGGTGTCTCAAGGAAAATGCGATCATCAAGTGCAATGATTAGAGAATACACATAAACGTACATCATGGCGGGGCTTAAGAAACCTTCATGAGATTGCAATGTTAAGTTTGGATAGAAATAAGATATCTTCGATTAGGGGAGAGGACTTAGTAGTTGTGCACCCTAACTTCATGCTTCTCAAAATCTTGCGTAGAAATTTCAAATCACTCTCAATTTTTTACAGCAACTTACTTGGCAAGTCCCCTGCTTATAACTAAGGTTTCAGGGCCACATCATCAAATATTATGCTACATCAGCATGCTTTTTGCCAAGGTGTTCAAAACAGTCAATAAAAAGGTGAGACCAATAGGCGTGCAAAAGGTGCCCCAATACTTGTGCAACTGATGTGGCATCACATGATTGGTTACTTTTCACAACAAAGGGTATATTTCCTTCAATTATTGATACTCATTATCAGCAATATCAACTTTAAAGTCACAACTATTGGTGCAATGTTGTACAAAAATTGGACATTAAATCAGCAAGTATGGGGATATTAAATCAACTTCTTCTATTACAACAATTGAAACGCGCTCAACTACTGAATCTTCTTCCCTAATGCCCCGCATTTAAGATGAGAAAGCTCAGTATTCTTTCCGCACCAGGAAGCATAATAATGCTAAGAATTGTAATAATCTGATTGCCACGAAAGATAGAATACAAAGTATATTGTTTATGTATGAAATGGATTTCAAAAGTAAGACTTGTGGAATTGAACATATTGACAATGGTTCAAAATCTACGACCTTCCTACTTGAACAGATTAATTTAGCCATATATAAACCATAGTGTGGAAGCATGATTAAAACACGCGACACCATCAATCGTTATGCATGGCAATTTAATTAACCAATAATGTATCATTATCAAGTTGGTTTAGCGACAAGATAGGGTGCAGATTATTAACAGTATTATTGTGGTATAGATCAAGAAATTTTACTTAGCGCCAAGACAGTGTTTATGAACATATCTATTATTGTGATATAGATCAAGAAATTTTACTTAGTCATGCTCAGCAGCAATACAAACGCTTTTAATATCATCATCTTCATCTTCATCTTCCCTGCAAAAGCCAAGACGAAAATATTAGCCGACACATAAAAGCCAAGAGGAAAACATTTCTTGTTTACACACAATATTTAATTTTATTGTTATATGATGTTTTTGAATATAGTTTAATCTTGTATTTTCTAATTTCATTCCTTTTCTTCTAATCTTCCGAGAATAAACAAAAATTTCTTATCACAAAATAAACAATATGTATAAAATATAACAACTCTTAAGTAAAGAAAATAAATATTAATTACATAAAAATAACTCTCCATATCTTGGTATTTTTCAATAGATGTGATTGAGAAATCCATATGCATTATCAAATTTTATAGGGCATTACGAATGATTATGTTAAAAAGAAATATTGAGAACTAATATTTATTTATAAAAATGAAAACTATAAAATATTTCTCAAATTAATTTAATAACTCTTAAAGTAAAGAAAATAACTATTAAGAAAATAAAAAACCTCGAAATTCTTATATATGTAAAATAACAAGAACTAGAGTTTTGGATTGGATTTCTTTAGATTTTGGTAGCTACCTCATTCTAATGGGTGGAACCCTTGTTCAACAAGTCATGTTAAGTGATTGTATCATGCAAGCTCTAAGAAATCCCATAGGTTGTTGAAGGTCCTTAGCATTTTCTATTGTACTATTCTTTTTATCTTCCAAGGACCCACCTTGACTCACTCGTGTGAAATAATATACCCAAGGGAATCAACTCCTTTGACACTAAGCACACACTTGGATGACTTAGCATAGAGATAAGGTTGTTAAAAAATGTTCAAAAACCAATTCATATTATACAAATGTTCCTCTAAAGTTTGTATATAGGTTAAGATATCATCAAAAAATAATGAATAATATCCATAAAGATGCATTTGATATAAAGTTCGTGAAAATCTAAAATGTAGATTATGCATTTGTGAGGTCAAAATGCAATATCAAAATTTATTAGGGTACTCATGGAATTGAAAATCTATCTAATGTAAATCCTCGTCACTAATTCTAATTTAATGGTATCTAGAACAAAAAACACATGTTAAAATAAATAGGACCAGTAAACTCATCTAACAAATCATCAATTACATGAATGGGAAATATTTTCTCATGACATATTTTTAATAGATTTTTGTAAGAAAAACTATCCTCAAAGTCTCACCTTTTTGGTGTACCATAACCGTTAAATACTTTAGTAAGCATTCTTGGTATGCCTGATAATATTAAATCTAGCATCTATTGGACCATCTTCTTGATCCCATTTTTTAATCTATGCACACCTATATAGGACCTTATGTTTTGTTGTTGGATCCTTAGTACTATCTTTAATGACATGATCATAATCTCTATTAGGAAGTAATCCTTTATACATCCCTCCAAAAGCTACTTAGTGCTTATCTATAATTTAATAGGAAATCAAACATACAAGAGTATTTTGAAGATCAAATATCATACTATTTGCCAACATCCTCCTATCTCATGCTTAGGAATGAGGTTTGACCATTATCAAAAGATAATTGAAAACACATAAATTGTCCATAATTATAATGATAAATTGGAATGGTCCTCCTCATGTTGAATCCCTCCCCAATTCAAAATAGTGGAAGTTTCATAGCAACTTCATTTGAAATGGTCATTTACTTGATTGTGTTGCACACTAAAAAAAGGTAAAATATTACAAATACAAATAATAGTGCCACCTTCTCTAATATGAAGAAGAAATTGGATTATTATTTAGATCATTAGAATCTTCTAAAATAATGTAAGAAGTCCCTAAACATAAAATTCATTAATTTTGTTGACCAAATTATTTTAGGTAAAGCTATCAAATTGCTAGAGAAAACAATAAATTTTCTTCAATTATGAAGAAACTATTTATTCATCTCTCCAAAAACTACCCAGTGCTTATCTAAATCCCTATTTGTATATTTCATCAATGACTATCACATGGCAAGTTAGTTTTTTGTTTGATATAATTGGTGAGTCTATTTTGGGCTACCTTCTATTTGTTACACCAAAGGTGGTTTTTATATGAGATGAACGACTTGATAAGGAGAATCAATGGTTGAAAATGTCCCTTTCACCATGTAAGACGATCTAAATGGTCTTGTCCATTCATTTTTATCTTTTGTCCATAGTGGCATATCACATCGGTGTAATAATAATGTTGATAGTAGTAATCATAATGATTTTTTTTTCTAAATATGAAATATGGAACATTGGTTGATTCCAATGACTTCTTTGAGACCATTGAAGAGTATTTGTGTATGTTCATTAGGGTAAGTGAACCAAGATGGTGAACAAAAGGGGGGGTATAAGTGGTTGTCTTTTTTTTTTTTTCTTTCCTGAAAACAGGTAAACCTGAACTTCAAAGAGATATTTGAATGTCATGCACTCAAAACTAGGAGTTGAGAAAACAATAACAATTGTATTACTCTTAATATAGTTTCTAAACTACTAAAAAAAATTAAAATATGATAAGATTAAGAGGGTCAAACCTTTCATGCATGAAAAATTGTTCCTGATTTTTTCAGAAAAACATAACATAGCTATTTTTGTGCGTTGCACAAAATATATAGTTAGATTTAGTATTTTGAAAAACCATTTCGTAAGATGATAGGTAAGCGTGAGATAAAGATTTTTTGTATTTTTGTGTAATTTTCCGTTAAGTATTTTTTTTTTTTAATGATTTTTTGAAGTGACTGTATCCTAAAAAATTTGGTACATGTTCGTGCGCTAGGCATAACTTGCATCAAAATAATAAAAAATGCAAACTTTTTTTTTGAGAAGTGTATAGAATCTAGTGTAGGACAATAATATTTAATTTATTTTGAATTTGGTAAATGTAGCGTCATAAATTGTATGCACTTGCTAAAGTGGTACAATTTCACACCTAGTTTAGCACCCGCCTTGGTGCATTTTGCATTTTGCATTGCATTTCCCCTTTAGCACTTAATTAATCAAATTAATTAGGTCTAGGGTCTTATTTTATCATCTCCCATATCATAAAGTTGGGCCCTTTTCATTAAAGTGTGCCCCTTTCATTTTATTCTTCCAATACATCATTTAATCAAAAACCCTAATTAAGTCCTATTTTGAACTTGGGGGCTTGATTTCGGGGGTCAAAACATCTCGAAATCACCTGTAACTTCGGGATTCACTCTAAAATCATCATATCCGACGGCCCTGAAAAATTGGTGAAAAGTTATTGGGACCATGGCGCCCAGCGTGCACATGGTCCCGAACATTTTTCCCAAAATTTTAGGAGCACGATCCAATCATAAAATAAAGCTTAACCCCAAGAAATTGGTGGGAGATTCAATCTCTAGGTCAGCCAAAAGATGAAATTATGACCTAGGGTTTCATATATAAGAGCTCTCTTTCTTCATTGGAAAGGATCCGGAATTTTGGTTTTCAGGGACCGTCTATGCAGTGAAAGAGCAGATCTTTGAAGACTTCAACAACATTCAACATCCATCCATCAAGCATCTATCAATTTCATTCATCCATTTAGGGCTTTGAAGGCATTGAAGAACAATAGGAGATTACCGACTGAAGATTGGCTTGTACCCCTCCCTTGGGGTTGGGTATGATTTCATGTTGTTTTCATGTCTTTGCATAAGCTTCAATATATCACTTATTCATGCTTTAGATCACTTTTCATCTTGATTTAGAGCATTTACATTATCATTTACAAGCAATTAGGGTTTACTTTCTAGGTTGCTCTAGTTTGCTTACTTGCATTTTAGGATCTTGCACACACACAAGGTCTACACACACAATACTTTTTACAATACAACTTGGCTATTCGTGGAGGTGGAAATCACCGAAGCGGGGGTTTGACTAAGGCAAAACCCTATATAGCCGCCCACCATACCCTTTTCAGATATAAGTGCAGGTTTTGGAATTCGGACGACGCCGCAAGTTGCAGATCTGGAAGAAGCAGACCGAGACAGAACTACACACCAAATTTTAGAACAAAAGACCAAGAGAGGGGCGTGGGGTGCCCTGGTCCATCGCACAGGGGCGCTGGGCGCCCTGGTCCTCCTGACAGACAACAGTTTTCAGCATTCTTGATAGCTTTCCAAGTTGCAAAACAGCAGTTTCCGGAGCAGTTTCAGGTGCAGAATCAGGACAGTGGCACCCGCACCCCCGTCCCAAACATTTTCACTCAGATTTTGAATCTGGGTATGCATTTTCATTCTTGTCTTATTCTTGTGTTTATAGCTTTTCATTATTTAAGTTCAATTCTGCAATCTTGTTATTAGTTCATACTTGCACTTTGGGGTTAGGGATTGAACTTGCATCATTTTATCTTTCAATTACAACAAAGGAATAGAAATCCGAATAGGTAGCCCGTGGCTCTCTCTTCCACAAAAATAAGTAGCCAATTGTGTGATACCTCTAGGCTCTTTCGTATTCCACAAATGTGTGATTGAAAGTGAGATTAGGGCATGTTTGCTTAGTGTCACTTTTTTTCCCCCACACATTTTGGTGAACCCAACGTGAACTCCAATCTTCTCTAATTCTGATTTATGTTTTCAAATTTGAGTGTTTATGCTATTTCAAATTCAAATTTGTACTTACAAGTTTTAATTTCTTGCAAGATTCAAAAATCTAGAGGAAATTTTATCTAAAACCCTAATTTTTCAATTCAAAGTTGAACTTGTGGATAGCTTAATTGGGATCAATAATTTCAAATCTGATTTAGGAACTCATTTGAATCATAAATTTCATTTTCTAAATCTACATTCTAAGTGCTTGCATTGGTTAAAATTAAACATTTCCTTCTATCTTGCATATGTTATCATTTGAAAGAGGAAAATTGTTGTCATGATGCATTCATTTCATAGATGTGATAATGGGTTAGCTTCCCTTGTTTCAATTTTTCCTTCTCCTAAAGAACCTCCCCCCATCTATAACAACATTTTAGTGCCTAAAAGAGTTGCTACCAATCCCTTTGAGACTCTCCCATGCTCTAAGGATGAAGACTTTAAGAGTGATCTTGACAATTCTCCTAAAATGTGCCCTTCCTATTTACCTATCCTAGAGGAAGAGAATGATATCATAAACACCTTTCTTAATGTTACTTCACCTTCCCTACATGATGCCTCTCTAAGTGAAAATGCATTGATGGACATTGACTTATTTTCTCCTAAAGTTGGTCCTTCCAATGGGGGCATGTTAGTGCAACAAGAGGTTATGAACACTTCTTTCAAAGATCTCCTTCCTAAGCATGAATCTTTGGAGAAATATGTTCATGTTCCTCCTAAAAAACACTCCTTTCATGAGGATCCTTTTGTGCAAGAAGATGACATGATCCCTACATTCCCTAGTGATGGCATTTCCTTTTCCAACAAAATTCCCACTAGAGATGATGAATTAATGATAAAAGCTTACCCTTCTCCTAAAGTTTGTCTTACCCATAAGCATCCCTTAGAGAAAGAAGATGAAATAATAAGCAATTTCATAATTCTCTCTCCCCTAAAGATAATATTGAACATATTTTGAGGAAAGAGGATGATTTTAACACATCTATTGATGCTCTCCCTCCTAAGGATGAGAAATTAATAAACAATGTTATCTCCTCTCCCGAAATTGACAATACTTCAAACATTCCTTTCAACAACCTCACTATTTGGGATGAACCATTAGAAGAAGGTGTAGATTATTCTCTCCCCCATGAGAGAACCCTAGCCAAAGGGGATGAAATCAAGATTGAAAACTCCCTTGATATTTTCTCACCTTCCTTGAATCTCAATTATTCTCCCTCTAAAAATAAAGCATCTCCCTCTCCTCAACTTGGTTCTACTCATAAGGATACCCTAGTTCAAAGCAAGATGGTTAACATATCTTTCAAAGATCTCCCTCTCAAAAGTGAGACTTTAGAGAGTAATGTTGATCCTTCTCCTAGAGAGTTTATTCCCCATGTAAATCCTTTGATGATAGAGGATGATATGACCTTCCCTAGTATTACTCTTCCTACTAGAACATCAATGCCTACCCCTTGTCTCTCTCCTAAAATTGATTTAATCTATGATAAGATTTTAGTGCAAGAGAAGACTATCAATAATTCTTCCAACACTTATGTTCATTCCTCTGAACCATCCTCAATCAATTTGATACATGTGAATGAGACACCTAACAAACCTCTCTTCACTGTCCAAGGTGCTTGTCCTTCTCAAAATTCTCAACCTTTAAATAAGCCTATCTTAGTGGTTCAAGGTGGTTATGCTAATGATTCTTTTTGCACTCCTAAGAAACCTATTATTACTGTGCAAGGAGGTTACTCTACTAAGAGCCCTTATGAGTATGCTAAGCAATTAACTAGAGAGAGTTATCATGCGGTTGCCCATACCTATAACACAAGAAACAATAGGCAACCTAATCCTCCTCCAGTTATCCCAACTTCACTTCCTCCTTCCCAACCTATTCTTCCTCAAGCTCCTCATATTTCACAAGTTATTGGTAAGGAATATGATCTCATAGAACAACTTAAAACTACCCCTGCTAAGATATCCTTTTGGGATTTGATCCAAACTTCTTCCGCTCATCATGGAATGTTACAAGATGCCTTGAAAGATTTGAATGTTCCTCCACCTAATACATCTAGTAATATAGTGTCTTTGGTTAACTCTGTGATGAATCCTAAAGCTCAAATTGTGTTTACTCAAGATGAGTTGCCTACTAGTGAAATTCAACATCAATATGATCCCTTGATGATTGTGGTTATCATAAATGACACTGGTAGATAATGGTTCTGGCCTTAATGTGTGTAGCATTAATTTATTGCATAAGATGAATGTGGATACATCCCTTATTGAGCCAGACTCTCGTCCCATTCGAGGCTTTGATAATGTGGCTAAGTCTTCATTAGGTATTATCACCTTACCCATCACAGTGGGACCTGTTACTTTGCCTACTCCTATCCATGTTATGTCGGGAAATCTAACATACAACTTGTTATTAGGGAGACCTTGGATTCACAATATGCAAGCTGTCCCCTCTACATTGCATAGACAAGTTAAATTTATTTATAACAATAAGACATATACCTTGATAGGCGATACTAATTTTCAAGCTTGTTTGCAAACATCTACTTCCAAAGGGAGTTCTTCTAAGCCTTCCTCTTCTAGTGATGACTCGTTAAACAAGATACCTATGGATGGATCATCACCCTCTGATAATCAAAATTCTTTGGATGAGTCTAAAGCTCCTGAAGAAGATCCTTCTCAACTTGAATCTACACATGAAAAGGCTTTTGATCCTGAGAAGGTTCTCGCAGAAGATGATTGGGGATCTCTTGATTTCAATCCCACCTTTGTAGGTGAGTATAGGGTTCCTCCTAGAGTGCTTAAAGTTAAAGAGAAGGAAGAAACTAGAGATCAATCAGTCTTACCTGAACCTATGAGCAATAATTTTGTGGCCACCTCTCAAACTTCTTCTCCTCACACCTCTAATTATGAAGAGTTTGATTCTTTGTCTTATGAAAAACCACCTCCTCTTTCTGAAATGGCTGATCGTTATGGTCGTGGTTTTCATATTTTTGCTAAGCATGGGTATCATGGAAAAGGTTGTGGTGCTCATGAACAAGGGATAAAAGTTCCTCTAGAGACTAATTTTCACAATTATGCCTTTGGACTTGGCTATAATCCCTACAAACGCACCAAAGCATCTAAAAGACCATCTCTCAATGTGAATGCTATATTTAGTAGTGATGATGATCTCACTTCAACTAAATCATCTTCTACTTCTATCAACTCTCATTCCCCTCATAAGGAAATCTTGGTGATGAACAAATCTCTTTATGACTCCCCTCAAATTTCTAAATCCACTTATGAATCTTTATCTCCTATTCATCATAAAGTCCTTTCCTCTAGGGATAAGGCTCTAATAAATTACACTCATCCCTCTTCTAAGATTTCTTGTGACTTTTCTTCTTCAATTTTTATCACTTTATACATGTTTTTGATCTCACTTATAGTTGAGCATTCAGCATGTCATATTCAAATACCTCATTCAATCTATCATGTCTTTAAATAACATTAATGGCTATTATGTTGCTCATCATTATGTGACATTGGTAGCTCATTTACTGGGGGCTCATTGTCATTCATGATGGTACAATTTCAAGTGCAATCATATTTTTTTTTGAAGCAACATAATAGCCTAATTTTCTTATTCCTATGGGGACAAGAATGATTTCATACATCTCTTCTCATTATTCTTCTCATGGATCACCAATGTGTGTATTCATGCTTTTTTCCTTTCTTTTCTTCTCTTTGCATTTTGTTTCCATTTACATCCTTCATCTTGTGTTAGAGAACTCTCAAATCCTCACACTCTTTGTTGTGTTAGAAATGAGATTTAGTCCTCTTTCTTACCAAATGATTCTCCATTAGTTTTTGATCTCATATCAAATCTTCTTGTGAACATTTGTCATCAATATTCTTTAACAATTCAAAGTGGTAAACATGATACCCTGTTTCAACTCACTAAAATTAGCAAGCCGAAACAGGGGGGGGCATATAGCTACCCTTGAATTTTCATCACCTTCCTTAGTAAGCATTAGGTGATTTTGTGATCTAATGTGTGTTTTGTAGGGTGCGGTTCCTAACTGTGTACTGCAAATACCGCTGGGGGCTTCGTTCGACAGACTTATGGATATATCCTTTTTCAAATAATG
The DNA here is from genome assembly GCF_030272615.1 of Cryptomeria japonica. Lineage (NCBI taxonomy): Eukaryota > Viridiplantae > Streptophyta > Pinopsida > Cupressales > Cupressaceae > Cryptomeria > Cryptomeria japonica. The sequence goes on from NC_081405.1 coordinate 166,082,900, forward strand.
TTTACTTTTCTATACTTTAGCTTGCATATGCACGTAGTGTTCATATGACCGCTAAAGTGGGGGCTAAATGTAGCGTCGTAAATTGTATGCACTTGCTAAAGTGGTACAATTTCACACCTAGTTTAGCACCCGCCTTGGCGCATTTTGCATTTTGCATTGCATTTCCCCTTTAGCACTTAATTAATCAAATTAATTAGGTCTAGGGTCTTATTTTATCATCTCCCATATCATAAAGTTGGGCCCTTTTCATTAAAGTGTGCCCCTTTCATTTTATTCTTCCAATACATCATTTAATCAAAAACCCTAATTAAGTCCTATTTTGAACTTGGGGGCTTGATTTCGGGGGTCAAAACATCTCAAAATCACCTGTAACTTCGGGATTCGCTCTAAAATCATCATATCCGACGGCCCTGAAAATTTGGTGAAAAGTTGTCGGGACCATGGCGCCCGGAGAGGACCATGGTGCCCGGCGTGCACATGGTCCCGAACATTTTTCCCGAAATTTTAGGAGCACGATCCAATCATAAAATAAAGCTTAACCCCAAGAAAATGGCGGGAGATTCAATCTCTAGGTCAGCCAAAAGATGAAATTACGACCTAGGGTTTCATATATAAGAGCTCTCTTTCTTCATTGGAAAGGATCCGGAATTTTGGTTTTCAGGGACCTTCTATGCAGCGAAAGAGCAGATCTTTGAAGACTTCAACAACATTCAACATCCATCCATCAAGCATCTATCAATTTCATTCATCCATTTAGGGCTTTGAAGGCATTGAAGAACAATAGGAGATTACCGACTGAAGATTGGCTTGTACCCCTCCCTTGGGGTTGGGTATGATTTCATGTTGTTTTCATGTCTTTGCATAAGCTTCAATATATCACTTATTCATGCTTTAGATCACTTTTCATCTTGATTTAGAGCATTTACATTATCATTTACAAGCAATTAGGGTTTACTTTCTAGGTTGCTCTAGTTTGCTTACTTGCATTTTAGGATCTTGCACACACACAAGGTTTGCACACACAATACTTTTTACAATACAACTTGGCTATTCGTGGAGGTGGAAATCACTGAAGCGGGGGTTTGACTAAGGCAAAACCCTATATAGCCGCCCACCATACCCTTTTCAGATATAAGTGCAGGTTTTGGAATTCGGACGACGCCGCAAGTTGCAGATCTGGAAGAAGCAGACCGAGACAGAACTACACACCAAATTTCAGAACAAAAGACCAGAACAGGGGCATGGGGCACCTTGGTCCTGCCAGGACAGGGGCGTTGGGCGCCCTGGTCCTTGGGACAGGGGTGCTGGGTGCCCTGGTCCTCCTGACAGACAATAGTTTTCAGCATTTTTGACAGCTTTCCAGGTTGCAAAACAGCAGTTTCCGGAGCAGTTTCAGGTGCAGAATCAGGACAGTGGCGCCCGCGCCCCCGTCCCGAACATTTTCACTCAGATTTTGACTCCGGGTATGCATTTTCATTCTTGTCTTATTCTTGTGTTTATAGCTTTCCATTATTTAAGTTCAATTCTACAATCTTGTTATTAGTTCATACTTGCACTTTGGGGTTAGGGATTGAACTTGCATCATTTTATCTTTCAATTACAACAAAGGAATAGAAATCCTAATAGGTAGCCCGTGGCTCTCTCTTCCACAAAAAGAAGTAGCCAATTGTGTGATACCTCTAGGCTCTTTCGTATTCCACAAATGTGTGATTGAAAGTGAGATTAGGGCATGTTTGCTTAGTGTCACTTTTTTTCCCCCACACAGTAAAGTATATCAAAAGTTATTAAAAAAATGGCAGACATATGTCTGTAAGGACTGTCAAGGCACCGATAAAGAAAATTAAAGTTTACTATGCTAATGTTGTCCAAAAATAGAAAAATATATATGGTCAGAAAACTAAGAAGATGTGTGAGATTATGGTGGTAATTTTAGAGATACCCAATTGATCATTTGTAAACCTGATGACGACGAAGTGAGAAATCATGTTGGAGGATGAAAAAACATGTAAAGGGACAAAAATGGGGGGAAAATGGGCTTGCAAGCCTTAGGATCATTTTCCAACCCTCTTACCAAGCCAAAACCTGCACGGGTTTTTAAAAACAAAAAGTACTATTCGCAGTTCTAAATAACTCGTACGAGTTATGTAGAACTAAAACCATTATTTTTTGTTTCACAAAACCCATACTGGTTATGTAGAACTAAAAATATTTTTTTGTGTTTCACAAAACTCGTACGGGTTATGAAGACATAATAATGTATGCTTGTCAACTTCATATTTACTACACATATGTTAGACATACATATATAATATGTGTTTATGTATGTATACATGTATATCTATAGTTATATATACATATATTTATATAGATATATGTATATATGCATGTATCTCTTATTTTCCTCTCTCTCTCGTCTTCCTTCCCCCATCACTGTCTCTATCTATTCTAAGCCCTAATTATCCTCCTTGAGTTCTATCTCATCTCTCTCCCCCTCACACTTCTCTCTTTGTCACTTCTCTCAACCTTTTCTCCCTCTTGTTCTCTCTCTACCTCATGTCTCTCACCCTCCTCCTCCTCCACCTCTCTCTCTCTCTCTCTCTCTCTCTCTCTCTCTCTCTCTCTCTCTCTCTCTCTCTCTCTCTCTCTCTCTCTCTCTCTCTTTATCCTATTCCCCCCATCTCCGCCCTCCCTCTCCCTCTCCCTCTCTCCCAATTTCTCCTCTATCTCTCCCCCTCTCTCTCTCCCTCCCCGTCTCCTTATCCTCTCTCTCTCTCTCTCTCTCTCTCTCTCATTTTTCTAATCTCCCTCTATCTCCCTCTCCTTTTTCCAATCTCCCTCTCCCCGTCTCCTTTTCCCAATCTCCCTCCCTCCCCTTCTCCTTAAACCCTTATCTCTTTGTCTCTAACTCTCTCTCCATCCCCCTCTCCTTATCCTATTATATT